>NC_090034.1:103668024-103670524 GCF_037176765.1 Anolis sagrei
GGTCCCAAAGGCCATCCAGCCCAACCCCATTCTAAATCAGACACAATCCAAGTGACAAATGGCCATCCTGTCTCCATTGAATCATAGAACCCTAGAGGTGGAAGGAACCCACAAAGACCATCCAGTCCAACCCCATTCTAGGGAAGAGACAATCCAAGCCTTCCTGACAGATAGCCATCCAGTTTCCATTGAATCATAGAACCCTAGAGTTTGGAAGGGATCCCCAAAGTCCATCCAGCCCCACCCCATTCTAAGGAAGACACAATCAAAGCCCTATTGACAGAAGGCCATCCAGCCTTTGTTGAATCCTAGAGTTGGAAGGGGTTCCCAAAGGTCATCCAGTCCAGCCTCGTTCTAAGGGAGACACAATCAAAACCCTCCTGACACAAGGCCATCCAGTCTCCATTGAATCATAGAATCCTAGAGTTTGGAAGGGATCCCCAAAGTCCACCCAGCCCCATCCCATTCTAAGAAAGACACAATCAAAGCCCTCCCGACAGATGGCCATCCAGCCTTTGTTGAATCCAAGAACTGGAAGGTACCCCCAAAGTCCACCCAGCCCCACCAAAAAAGACAAAATCAAAGCCCTCCCAACAAATGGCCATCCAGTCTTTGTTGAATCCTAGAGTTGGAAGGGGTCCTCAAAGGTCCCTTCCAACCCCATTCTAAGGGAGACACAATCAAAGCCTTCCCAACACAAGGCCATCCAACCTCTGTTGAATCATAGCATCCTAGAGTTGTAAGGGACCCCCAAAGTCCATCCAGTCAAATCCCATTCTAAGGAAGATACAATCAAAACTCTCCCAATGGATGGCCATCCAGCCTCTGTTGAATCCTAGAGTTGGAAGGGACCCCCAAAGGCCATCCAGTCCAACCCCACTATAGGGAAGAGACAATCCAAGCCTTCCTGATAGATGGCCATCCAGTCTCCATTGAATGATAAAATTCTAGGGTTTGGAAGGGATCCCCAAAGTCCATCCAGCCCCACCTCATTCTAAGGAAGACACAATCAAAGCCCACTAGACAGATGGCCATCCAATATCTGTTGAATCAGAGAATCCTAGTGTTGGAAAGGACCCCTTAAAGAACATCCAGTCCAACCCCTTCTGCCAAAAAGGAAGACACAATCCAAGCCCTCCCGACAGATGGCCATCCAGCCTTTGTTGAATCCTAGAACTGGAAGGGACACCCAAAGGCCATCCAGTCCATCTAGTGTTGGAAGGGACCCCCAGAGAACATCCGGACTTACCCCGCCTGTCATAAAGGAAGACACAAACCAAGCCCTCCCAACAGATGTCAATTCAGCCTATGGTTGAATCCTAGAGCTGGAAGGAACCCCCAAAGGCCATCCAGTCCAACCCCATTCCAAGGAAGAGACAATCCATTCAGTCTCGCGGAATAATAGAATCCTACATTTAGAGGACACTCCAAAGACCATCCAATCAAAGCCCTCCTGACAGATGGCCATCCAGTCAGCGCAGACCCATATAGTGCAGTCCAATGCAGCATCAAACTGCATGACATTGCAGGGTGGATCCAGCCTTAATTAAGCTGGAAACTATATTGGTTCGTTAACCAAAGGAAATCTCTGAAAGAAAGCTATATTGGGTTTTTGGGGTAATGTGTTTTGTGCTAATTAAACTTCGTTAATTAGAGAAAGGGCCTGGGATTAATTGACTGCAAATGACTCACCGCCTTGACTCAGCCTTGATTGGAATTGGACAATAATTATGTCTCCGGCGTGAAGGTATTCTTTCGAGTTGATTAAATGTATAGATTTAAAATATGCAGAGATACCATATATATATGTATATCCAGGTTGGCTGGCAGCTTCGTAGTTTGCGCAGTTCCGAGAATCGTGCCTCATTAAATCGAGCTGGATTCAGAGAAAGAGGGAAGATTGGGTTCCAAAATAAACTCAGCTCTAGTGACTCAGGGATATCAGGAAGGGATGAGTCAGCCAAAGACAGGCTTGAATCATAGAACCCTAGAGTTGGAAGGGATCCCCAAAGTCCATCCAGTCAAATCCTATTCTAAGGAAGGTACAATCAAAACTCTCCCAATGGATGGCCATCTAGCCTCTGTTGAATCCTAGAGCTCTAAGAACAGAGAAGCATCCCGAGCTCTGAGGATTATTACCTGGGAAGGAATCCCACTGGAGCATTGCAGCACACCCAAATACCTGGGAGTCACTCTGGACCATGCTCTGACCTACAAGAAGCACTGCCTGAACATCAAGCAAAAAGTGGGTGCTAGAAACAATATCATACGAAAGCTGACTGGCACAACCTGGGGATCACAACCAGACACAGTGAAGACATCTGCCCTTGTGCTATGCTACTCTGCTGCTGAGTATGCATGCCCAGTGTGGAACACATCTCACCACGCTAAAACAGTGGATGTGGCTCTTAATGAGACATGCCGCATTATCATGGGGTGCCTGCGCCCTACACCACTGGAGAAATTACACTGCTTAGCCGGTATTGCACCACCTGACATC
>NC_090034.1:103678024-103883024 GCF_037176765.1 Anolis sagrei
TAATAATTGAATACAATAATAATAGTAATAATAACAAGAATACAATAATAATAGTAGTAATTATTATTATTATTATTATTATTATTATTTCACAAGTCGAACACTTCCCAAGCATAATAATAATAATAATAATACAAAATATTTGCTATCTGCCTCTCATCAAGGCTCAAGGTGAGGTGTAACACTCAGATAAAACACAACAATAATAACAATACAATAATAATAATTATTATAATTATAATTACGCTTAGGAAGTGTTTGACTTGTGATTTTGTGATACGAAATCCAGCATATAAATTTCGTTTGCTGTGACATACTGTGCTTTTGTGTCAGTAAAATAATAATAATAATAATAATAATAATAATAATAGTATTGTTGTTATCTGCCTCTCCTGGGGGGTTAAGGCAAGATACAACACAGTTGAAACAGACAGGTCAAAGGCAATACCATTAAAGTACATATAATAAAATACATAAACATTAAAACACCAATACCAATAAAATATAAAATTAAAATTTGTAGTTTAACATTGACTGGATAAGCTTGTTAGAAGGGAAAAGTAAGCTTGAAATGTATAAACTATTATCAATTAGTAAAGATTTCAAAGGTTTATGATCTTAGGACAGGCATGGGGCAACTTGGACCCTCCAGGTGTTTTGGACTACAACTCCCACAATTCCTAACAGCCTATCGGCTGTTAGGAATTGTGGGAGTTGCAGTCCAAAACACCTGGAAGGCCCAAGTTGGCCCATGCCTGCCTTAGGGGTCAGGATGCAAAGAGGTCTGGCCCAGATCAGTATCGCATGGCTTTCACTTCCTTCCAGATCCTTGTTTTATACAGAACCTAACCTACTGTAAGTACCTTCCTTCTTTCTTTCTTTACCTCCTTTCTCGGCTTTCGCACCCCTTCCTTTCCTCCAGGACGGGGCAGGCGGGGCGTCCCGTAACCCTCCTGCTTGACTTATGTGTTTTCTCCCCTTTTTAAAGTCCTCAACTCCACCTGTAGCGATTTCAACCACGGGACGGCCCTCCACATTGCGGCTTCGAACCTGTGTCTGGGGGCCGTGAAGTGTCTCCTCGAACACGGAGCCAACCCGGCGGTCAGGGTGAGAAAAGCAAGCGGGGTTGGGTGTGAATATTATGTGTATGTATATGTATATGTATATGTATATATACACTCTCGTGTCTTCCAAGTGAGACACAAACAATGACTTTGCCCAAAGAAACTACAAAGTCCACTACTGGTCAAGAGAGATCTGTTGAGAGATCTGTCAAGTGGAGTGCCGCAGGGTTCCGTCCTGGGCCCGGTCCTGTTCAACATCTTTATTAATGACTTAGATGAAGGGCTAGAAGGCATGATCATCAAGTTTGCAGACGACACCAAATTGGGAGGGATAGCCAATAGTCCAGAGGACAGGAGCAGAATTCAAAACGATCTTGACAGATTAGAGAGATGATTGGCCAAAACTAACCAAATGAAGTTCAACAGGGACAAATGCAAGATACTCCACTTTGGCAGAAAAAATGAAATGCAAAGATACAGAATGGGGGACAATGCCTGGCTCGAGAGCAGTACGTGTGAAAAAGATCTTGGAGTCCTCGTGGACAACAAGTTAAGCATGAGCCAACAATGTGATGTGGCGGCAAAAAAAGCCAATGGGATTTTGGCCTGCAATAGGAGCATAGTGTCTAGATCTAAGGAAGTCATGCTACACCTCTATTCTGCTTTGGTTAGACCACATCTGGAATATTGTGTCCAATTCTGGGCACCACAATTCAAGAGAGATGTTGACAAGCTGGAATGTGTCCAGAGGAGGGCGACTAAAATGATCAAGGGTCTGAGAACAAGCCCTATGAGGAGTGGCTTAGGGAACTGGGCATGTTTAGCCTGAAGAAGAGAAGGCTGAGAGGAGATATGATAGCCATGTATAAATATGTGAGAGGAAGCCACAGGGAGGAGGGAGCAAGCTTGTTTTCTGCTTCCTTGGAGACTAGGACGCAGAACAATGGCTTCAAACTACAAGAGAGGAGATTCCACCTGAACATGAGGAAGAACTTCCTGACTGTGAGAGCCGTTCAGCAGTGGAACTCTCTGCCCCGGAGTGTGGTGGAGGCTCCTTCTTTGGAAGCTTTTAAGCAGAGGCTGGATGGCCATCTGTCAGGGGTGATTTGAATGCAATATTCCTGCTTCTTGGCAGAATGGGGTTGGACTGGATGGCCCACGAGGTTTCTTCCAACTCTTTGATTCTATGATTCTATGATTCTATGATTCATCATGAACAGTTTGCAAAATTTGTGGGTTTTCTTTTTATCTGTTTGTTTGTTTTGTTCTGTTAGAAATGTAATACAATGTTCTGGTTGCGGATGACACGATAAATAAAATATCATGATGTTGCACTTACAGCTTTAAACTGGCTGTCCTCCTTTCTTCACAACCATGGACAGCGAGTGGAGAGGGGAGGCCTGGTCTCTGAGAGGTACCCTCTCTCTATCTTGTGGGGTTCCTCAGGGGGCCATTCTCTCCCCTCTGTTGTTTAACATTATATGCGACCACTTGCTCAACTGGTTTGAGGTTTTGGGCTGGAGTGTTATCAGTATGCTGATGACACTCAGCTGGTGCTGAAGATGGAAGGCCGACCGGACTCTGTACCCGATTGTTTCCATCAGTGCCATCTGTTACTGAATGGTTGCATGCCAGCAGGTTGAGGGTGAATCCAGCAAAGACGGAGATCCTATGGCTGGGTCGACCGGGCAGTGGGGACATCCAGCTGCCCACCCTGGATGGCAAGGCGCTACGCCCGTCATCATTGGTCAAGAGTCTGGGAGTCCTTTTGGACCCTCTGAAGACGATGGAGGCCCAGGTCTCCGCTGTGAGCAGAATCACCTTTTCTCATCTGCGGCAGTCTAGACGGCTGGCCCCCTCCCTGTCCAGGGACGACCTAGCTACGGTGATGCAGGCCACGGTCATCTCAAGACTGGACTACTGTAACGCCCTCTACATTGGCCTTCCTCTGTCGGTGATCCGGAAGCTCAAGTTGGTACAAAACGCAGCTGCTCGGCTTCTTGCGGGAATTTCGATGAGATGCCACATAACACCAATCTTACTACAGCTGCATTGGTTACCAATTGAGCACCGGATCACTTTCAAAGTGATGGTACTCACCTTTAAGGCCTGGCATAGTCTAGGGCTGATGTACCTGAAGGACCGCCTCACCCCCTCCCAACCCCAGAGATCCCTCCGTTCAGAGGACCAAGATCTATTGGAAATTCCCAGTGCCAAGACCTTGCGTCTAACAGCAACCAGACGCAGAGCCTTCACAGCAGTGGCACCATCACTCTGGAATACTCTGCCATCTGAAGTCCGTGCCTTGCGGGACTTACCAGCTTTCCGCAGGGCATGTAAAACATATCTGTTTCGACAGGCTTTTAATGTTTGATATTGCTGTTTTTAAATTGTTTTAAATTGCTTTTAAATTTTGTTAGATTTTAGCCATTCTTGTAAGCCGCTCTAGGCCCCAGGGGAGTGGCGGCATATAAGTTCAAATAATAATAAATAAACAAACAAATAAATAAATAATGTATAGCATAGCATGAATGCATAAGATATAGGGGTCTTGGGTAAGATCTGGAATATATATCAGCTCTGTAGTGTCTTTCAGATGAGACATGGAGGATAGAGTGTATTCAGATGTTGTTTGTTGCTTAAGAGGATGTTCTCCAGGCTTGGCACTGTATATAGTCATAACTCGTGGCTCTTGGTTCTGGGCACATTATATTGCAGTTATAGTATTTCTAGCATAACATGAATACATAAGCTATGTGGTTCTTGGGTAGGATGTGGAATATATATAAGCTCTGTAGTGTCTTCCAGATGAGACACGGAGGATAGAGTGTATTCAGATATTGTTTGTTGCTTAAGAGGGTGTTCTCCAAGTCTGTATAGAGACATAATATCCAATTGTTGGTCCTCGGCACGTAATATTCTAGCATAACATGAAGACATAAGATATAGGGGTCTAGGGTAGGTTCTGGAATATATAGCAGCTCTATAGTGTCTTCAAGATGAGACACAGAGGATAGAGTGTATTCAGATGTTGTTTGTTGCTTAAGAGGATGTTCTCCAGGCCTGACACTGTATGTAGCCATAACTTGTGGCTGTTGGTCCTAGGCACATAATGTTGCAATTATATTATTTCTAGCATAACATGAATGCATAAGATATGGGTTTTTTGGGTAGGATCTAGTATATCAGTTATATAGTGTCTTCCAGATGAGACACAGAGGACAGAGTGTATTCAGAAGTTGTGTGTTGCTTAAGAGGATGTTCTCCTAGTCTGGCACTGTACGTAGCCATAACTTCTGGTTCTTGGTTCTGGGCACATAATATTGCAGTTATAGTATTTCTAGCATAACATGAATGCATAAGCTATATGGTTCTTGGGTAGGATCTGGAATATATATCAGCTCTGCAGTGTCTTTCAGATGAGACATGGAGGATATAGTGTATTTAGATGTTGTTTGTTGCTTAAGAGGGTGTTCTCCAAGTCTGGCACTGTATAGAGTCATAACGTCCAATTGTTGGTCCTGGGCACATAATATTCTAGCATAACATGAATTCATAAGATATAGGGGTCTTGGGTAGGTTCTGGAATATATAGCAGCTCTATAGTGTCTTCAAGATGAGACACAGAGGATAGAGCGTATTCAGATGTTGTTTGTTGCTTAAGAGGGTGTTCTCCGAGTCTGTATAGAGTCATAACGTCCAATTGTTGGTCCTGGGCACATAATATTCTAGCATATCATGAATACATAAGATATAGGGGTCTTGGGTATATATAGCAGCTCTATTGTGTCCTCCAGGTGAGACACAGAGTAGGAAGGCAAGCACACAACAAACAATGACTTTGGCCAAATGAACTACCAAGTCCAGGACTGGTCAAGAGAGAGACCAGTACTTTATAGAGCATCAGAATTATATGAATATATATATATATAATCCAATCCCAGGTATGCTGCACTTCAACCCCCAGCAGGCTTAGTCACTTTGGTCAATGGTCAAAGATGCTGGGGAACTGAAATCCAAAACATTTTGAGGACTAGCATTAGGGAGTCAATGGTCTTTTCATGCAATTGTGCCCAACCCTTTGGTCTTCCAGATGTTTAGGACTCCCAGCAGCCTTAGCTAATGCTTAGCTAAGTCCAAAATATCTGAAGCACCAAAGGTAATACATGGTAATCCTCATCTGAGGTCTATGGGACCAGGATAGAGTGTATCCTGATACTGTTTGTTGCTTCAGAGGATGTTCTTCAGGTCTGGCACTGTATAACGTCTGATTGTTGGCCTTGAGCAAACAACAAGCAATAGCTTTGGCCAAAAAAGGATCTCTGTTTTTTACTTCACTTCTCGCAAATTGCGATAATTGAAGTCCAAACCACTTGGAGGGCCGAAGTTGGCACATGTCTGCTATGTAGGATCTGAGAGGGCTCTGCAAGCCTGAATCCTGGCCAAGACCACATTTCTACTGACCGCCCTGCTGCTTGGCTCTCCTTCCCACAGAATAGTAAAGGCCAGGTCCCTGCGGATGTGGTGCCAGACCCCATGGACATGACTTTGGACAAGGCGGAGGCGGCCATGATCGCCAAGGAGCTGAAGCAGCTGCTGCTGGACGCCGTGCCCTTGAGCTGCAACCTGCCGAAGGTCACTCTGCCCAACTATGACAACATCCCGGGGAACCTCATGCTCATCTCCCTCGGCCTCAAGCTCGGAGACCGGGTCCTTGTGGATGGGCTGAAGGTAAGGATGGGTTTTCCTTGCGAGTTGGGGTGAACTACAACTCCCAGGATGACATAATATTGAGACAAGGCAGTCATGCAAATCGTTCCCATCATATGATTAAGATGAGGCTCAGTTAGAGAAGCCTATTGAGGTATCACCTCTGTTATGGTCCACCTTTACTGTTTATGTTTACTGTTAGCCACTTTGAGGTCCCTTCTACACTGCCATATAGTCCAAATTATCAAAGCAGATATTTATTTACAGTACTTATATTTTGCCCTTTCTCACCCTGCAGGGGAGTCAAGGCGGATTACAATGCACATATACATGGTAAACATTCAGTGCCATTAGACATACAACATATATAGACATACACAGAAGCAATTTAACATTCCAGCTTTCTGGCTTCATGAGGGTATGCTCGATTCCGACCACAGGGGGAGCTGCCGCATCACGGTCTACTTGTGAAACTGAGTCCTTGATGGAGTACTTCCTCATTCTTCTGCACACTGCTGGAAGGTTTTTATGGTGTTGTAAATTAGTTAAATTAGCCTCCCTGCATGAAGCGGTACCTAAATTTCCTACTTATCAGATGCAACTGTCTTTCAGGCTGCATAGGTCAATAGCAAGCTAGACTATTGGGAGCTCACTCCGACCCGGGCTGGCTTCAAAATCATGACCTCTCGGTCAGTAGTGATTTAATGCTACTAACTAGCTGTGCCACAGCCCGGTCCTTATTATTATATTTATTTATTCCTCACTTTATCTTTCCTGAAGAGACACAAAGCGACTTGACATAAAAGCATCAGCATGCAATTTAAAATATACAAACATTAAAACAGAATTAAATATAAACACATTATTATTATTGGAGTCCCTGTGGTGCAATGGGTTAAACCCTTGTGCCAGCATGACTGCTGACTGACAGGTCAGCAGTTCAAATCCGAGGAGAACAAGTTGAGCTCCCTCTGTCAGCTCCAGCTCCCCATGCGGGGACATGAGATATTGTATTGAAATATTGTATTGAAATTGGTACATGTCAGGAGTCAATTTCCGACGGCATGAAGACATCACAAATTCCCTCCGCGACATCCTGACTGAATTATCCTGGCTGCCTCAGTCCTCTCTCTGTGACATTTTGAAGCTAGAAGAGGGCACTGGAAACCTTGTATTGTAACTTGTGAAGCAACAAGTTCTACTAAGGAAACTGAGAAGAGGGAGGAGATGGGCAGGAAAGGTGTATAAAAGGAAGTGGTGGTGGGAAAAAGTCAGTAGTGTCTTTCTCTGCTGCAGAGTTACAAGCAATATATCCATTTCAAAGCAAAACCGGCTTGTGAGTGGTCATTTAATATTGCTATATAGATCCTACAGTCTTACAGGTACCAAGTGTAAACCATCCCGAGTCGTCTGCAGGTTAAGAGGGACGGTATATAAATGCAGTAAATAAATAAATGAGAGGAGCCTCCCACAAGGTTGGTAAAACATCAATCATCCAGGCATCCCCTAGGCAACGTCCTTGCAGATAGCCAATTCTCTCACACCAGAAGTGACTTGCAGTTTCTCAAGTAGCTCCTGACACAAAATATAATAATAATAATAATAATAATAATAATATTATTATTATTATTATTAATACTCCGCTTTATCTCCCAAAAAAGACTGAAAGTGACTTGACATAAACTTATCCATATTTCAATAATCTGGATCAAATGGCAGTGTAGAAGACCTTAAACTTCTTAAACTTGAGTTTCCTCAATCCTAGACGTGGAAGACGTTGCAGCTTCTAGGCTCCTGGGCACCTTTAGACTGATGAGAGAGTCAAGTTAATGAGGATTGTTGTTAATGTGCCTTCAAGTCATTTTGGATTTCAGGTGACCCTAAATCTAAAGTTTAGGGTGAGGGTCAAGCAAATGACCTATGATCAGAGGCGGCTCATCCATTACGTGAAGTAAGCGGTCGCAGAACACTTTTTTTGCCAGGGGTGCCTGGCCCGCTTCGGGTCCGGAGGCGTGTCTGAAGACCCCAGCGTGCGCACCAAAAGTCGCCTCTTCTCCTGACTTTCTTTTCAGCCATTGGGACCAAGAGAGAGAGAGAGAGAGAGCCCCTCCGGCTGGAGGTATCTCCCACCTCCGCTCCCTCCTTTGTTTTTGTGCCTACCTTCAGGAAAGGTGGGCATCTCCACCTCTCTCTCTCTCTCTCTCTCTCTCTCTCGGTCCCAATGGCTGAGGAGAAAGTCAGGAGAAGAGGTGCACATGCCGGGGTCTTCAGGCATGCCTCCGGACCCAAAGTGGGCCAGGTAAGGGAGCAAATGCGGCAAGTGTAGTTACTGGGATGTATAGTTCACCTACAATCAAAGAGCATTCTGAACTCCACCAATGATGCAATTGAACCAAATATGGCACACAGAACTCCCATGACAAACAGAAAATATATATCAATGATTGGTTGGGGGGGGGGGAGCGCCAAAATACTGTTGGCTTACCGTTGAAAATTACCTAGGGCCGCCTCTGCCTATGATGACTGCATCCTGAAACCACCAGAGAAGTTCCTTTTTGGAACTACAACTCCCAGAATTTTTTTCTAACTATATGTAAGCCCTCCAGTGCAGTTCTATGCACACTTTCTGACCATGGAACCATGGTACGATGCAATTTAATTCACCCGTAACTTGGAGAGCATGCAAAATGTGCCCTTAGACCAGCGTTAGCCCAAGAAAACATTGTGTGATGCATACATGAATATATCATTGCAGGTGGGCACCTTGCGTTTTTGTGGAACCACCGAGTTTGCCAGTGGTCAGTGGGTCGGTGTGGAGCTGGACGAACCTGACGGCAAGAACGACGGCAGCGTGGGAGGAATCCGCTACTTCATTTGCCCTCCAAAGCATGGTAAATGCCACACATGGCTTTCTGCGCACTCTGAACAAGGATCCCTTGCCTTGTTTTCTAATGGCTCGCTCTTCCAGCAAATCGATATTATACCACATCTTCGGGTTCTGTCCACTCTTTTGACCACACAATGCCTCCTCTCTGTATCTTTTTAGCGCCATCTATGGTTCAGTCTTGGAATTGCAGCCTTTAAAATGGTTCCTTTTCAACCATTTCCAGTTTTTGATAGCACTCTGTTCCCCAACATATTAAAATAATCAAGTAGAGTTTCTGTTTTGTATCTATCATATTTTCCTTGTTTTTGAACTTTATTAGGTTGAGTCATGTTATTGTTAGCTGCCTTGAGTTCCTATGGGGAAAAAGATGGGATAGAAATAATAATAATAATAATAATAATAATCATCATCATCATCATCATCATCATCATCATCATCTAGCACCTGTAAAATGTGGCCAACCTTCCCTCCCTCTTTCTCTCCGTTCTTTTTTTTTTGTCTCCTTCCTTCCCTCCCTCTTTCTCTCCTTCTTTCTTTCCTTCCTTCCCTCTTTTTCTTTCCCTTCTTCTTTCTTCCTTCTCTACCTGTTTCTTTTCTCACTTCCTTTGCTCTTTGGTTCCATCCTTCCTTGTCTCTTTCCTTCCTTCCTTCCCTCCCTCTTTCTCTTTTTCGTTCCTTCTCTCCTTCCTTCCCTCTTTCACTTTTTTATTTCTTTCTCTCCTTCCTTCTCTACCTTTCTTTCTTTCCTTCCCTCCTTTTTCACTCTTTCTCTTCCTCTTTCTCTCTCTCCCTCCTCTACCCTTCTTTTTTCCTTCTTTCTCTCCTTCGCTCCTTCTTTCCCTCTTTCTTTCTCTCTTTCTCTCCCTCCTTCCTTCCTTCTCTGCCCTTCTTTCCTTCCTTCTGTCCTTCCCTCCTTCTTTCCCTTCTTCTTTTCCTCCTTCTCTCCTTCCTTCCTTCTCTACCCTTCTTTCTTTCCTTCCCTCCTTCTTTCCCTCCTTCTTTCCCTCTTTCTTTCACTCTTTATCTCCTTCCTTCTCTCCTTCCTTCCTTCTCTACCCTTCTTTCTTTCTTTCCCTCCTTCTTTCCCTCTTTCTCTCCCGCCTTCTCTCCTTCCTTCCTTCCTTCCTTCCTTCCTTCCTTCCTTCCTTCCTTCTCTACCCTTTTTCCTTCTTTCTGTCCTTCCCTCCTTCTTTCCTTTCTTCTTTCCCTCCTTCTCTCCCTCCTTCTCTCCTTCCTTCCTTCTCTACTCTTCTTTCTTTCCTTCTTTCTCTCCTTCCCTCCTTCTCTCCCTCCTTCTCTCTTTCCTCCCTCCCTTTCTGCATATGTGTTTTGTGTGTGTATATGCATAGATGTGTGTATATATGTGTATTTGTGCATATATATGTAGTTTTGTACATGCATTGTAATATATTTTTAGGGGGGTTGCTTTTTAAGTCCCTTCTGTTGTGTTTCTCAGTGTTTTTATGAGTGATGCTCACTCATTGGCCTGAGAGGTGTCTTGTGTCCAAATTTGGTGTCACTTCCCCCAGTGGGTTTTGAGTTATGTTAATCCCACAAACGAACATTACATTTGTATTTATATAGATTTGGCTGCTGTGGTTTTTAATTTTCAATATTTTTTTATGGATTTTCCATTTTTGTCCAGTCTTTTGACCATACAATAATGCCTTTTGTTTTCTCCTGTATCTCTTTATCGCCATCTATGTTTCAGTCTTGGAATTGCAGATTGTAAAATAGTTCCCCTTTTCAACCATTTCCAGTTTTTGACAGCTCTCTGGTCCCCAACATATTAAATAATCAAGTAGAGTTTCTGTTTTATATCTATCATATTTGCCTTGTTTTTAATTTTTATTGGGTTGAATAATATAATATTATTTAGCTGCCTTTTTCCCTATGGGGAGAAAAGTGGGACAGAAATAACGATGATAATGGTGATGATAATATCTAGACATTTGGGAAGAGCCCAATGTTCAGAGACAAATCCTAGATATTTGGACCTAATGTGCATGTGTGCTGTGTTGCTATGTATGTGTAAATATAATAATATCTGCCCCCTGGGTTAAACCGCTGAGCTGCTGAATTTGCTGACCAAAAGGTTGGCGGTTCAAATCTGGAGAGCGGGATGAGCTCCTGCTGTTAGCACCAGCTTCTGCCAATCTAGTGTCAGGGTCCCTGCATTGGGTCTGGTCGCAGGAGGCAGAAAGACAAACATCCAGTCTCAGGACAAGTACAAAAGCAAGGTTTATTTCGTCATGATCATGAGACGGGCCAGCCGTACCAAACACGCAGGTCTTGGTACTTTCAAGAGGCTGCCGTGCCCAATGTATCTCAGACTTACATTATATAGACAAGATCCTTTGGCACTGCATCAAAAATTACCCAGTTGTGAACTACCACCTAGGCTTAATTTCTTATTTAGCACATTGACTAACTAACTCTTCTAATTCCTTATTTGGCACATTAACTCACTGACCTCTTGTAAATCACATGATTTCTTGACACAAGACCCAAATAGCTCTTTCCCCCCTATATGACACTTTGTCAACTTTTTAGCCTTTTGCCTGAACTGTCTTGTGAAAGTTGTTGATTGCACATGTTTCTTAGGTGCTAACCACAAATGTTCCGGACAAGACGGACCCTTAGTGGAAGCTCATTTCTAAATACAGAGGGGATACTTTTTTTAACTTTGATTTCTCTGGTTTCATGATTATTGCCCTATCACTAGCAGTTTGAAAACATGCAAACGTGAGAAGATCAATAGGTACCACTTTGGTAGAAAGGTAATGGCACTCCATTACGTTACCATGACTTAGATGAAGGGTTAGAAGGCAGGATCATCAAGTTTGCAGAAGACACCAAATTGGGAGGGAGAGCCAATACTCCAGAGGACAGGAGCAGGATTCAAAACGATCTTGACAGATTAGAGAGATGATGGGCCAAAACTAACAAAATGAAGTTCAACAGGGACAAATGCAAGATACTCCACTTAGGCAGAAAAAACGAAATGCAAAGATACAGAATGGGGGACAATGCCTGGCTCGAGAGCAGTACGTGTGAAAAAGATCTTGGAGTCCTCGTGGACAACAAGTTAAACATGAGCCAACAATGTGATGTGGCGGCAAAAAAAGCCAATGGGATTTTGGCCTGCATCAAGAGGAGCCTAGTGTCTAGATCTAGGGAAGTCATGCTCCCCATGCTCTATTCCGCTTTGGTTAGACCACTTTACCTGGAATATTGTGTCCAATTCTGGGCACCACAATTCAAGAGAGATATTGACAAGCTGGAATGTGTCCAGAGGAGGGCGACTAAAATGATCAAGGGTCTGGAGAACAAGCCCTATGAGGAGCGGCTTAAGGAGGTGGGCATGCTTAGCCTGAAGAAGAGAAGGATGAGAGGAGATATGAGAGTCATGTATAAATATGTGAGAGGAAGCCACAGGGAGGAGGGAGCAAGCTTGTTTTCTGCTTCCTTGGAGACTAGGACGCAATGGAACAATGGCTTCAAACTACAAGAAAGGAGATTCCATCTGAACATGAGGAAGAACTTCTTGACTGAGAGCCGTTCAGCAGTGGAACTCTCTGCCCCGGAGTGTGGTGGAGGCTCCTTCTTTGGAGGCTTTTAAACAGAGGCTGGATGGCCATCTGTCGGGGTGATTTGAATGCAATATTCCTGCTTCTTGGCAGAATGGGGTTGGACTGGATGGCCCATGAGGTCTCTCCCAACTCTTTGATTCTATGATTCTATGCTGGCCATATGACCTTGGTGGTGTCTATGGACAACGCCGACTCTTCGGCTTGGAAATAGAGATGAGCACCAGCCCCCAGAGTTGGACAGGACTAGACTTAATGTCTTCCTGACGGCCTACCAGCTGTCAGGAATTGTGGGAATTGAAGTCCCAAACACTCGGAGGGCCGAAGTTGGCCCATGCCTGGGCTGGAGCTTCCAAAGCATGCAGTTGTTTAGACTCTTCTCAAAAATGTCCAGAGAACGAGATCCGAATTCCTCCCTAAACAATGTTCTTCTTCTTCTCTGCCATTGCAGGAGTGTTTGCCTCGGTGTCCAAGATCACCAAAGCGGCTGACCAGACCCCTTCCTCGGTCACTTCCACCCCTCGGACCCCACGGATGGACTTCTCCCGCATGACCGCCAAGGGACGCAAGGAGAAGGACAAAGACAAGAAAGGTGGGGTTCCTAGCACTTGTTTCCCAGCTGTCATAATAATAATAATAACAACAACAATAATAACAACAACTATAGTGAAACTACAACTCCCAGTATTCCATAGCACTGAGTCATTTAAAGGGGTGTCAAACCATACGCCCTTAGTAAAACTGCAGCTCCCAGGATCTGATAGCACTGAGCCATGGTAGTTCAAGTGGGTGTCAAACCATACTCCCTTACTAAAACTACAACTCCCAGTATTGCATAGTATTCAGCCATTTAAAGGGGCGTCAAATCATATGCCCTTAGTAAAACTGCAGCTCCAAGGATCTGATAGCACTAAGCCATAGCAGTTCAAGTGAGGTCAAGCTGTGCCCCCTTAGTAAAAGTACAACTCCCATAAGCTATTGCATATAAAGGGGTGCCCAGCCATATGCCCTTAGTAAATCTACAACTCCCAGGATTCCATAGCATTGAGCTGTTTAAAGGGGTGTCAAACCATAAGCCCTTAGTAAAACTACAACTTTCAGGATTCGATAGCATTAAGCTATTACATATAAAGGGGGGGGGGTCAAACCATATGCCCTTAGTAAAACTGCAACTCCCAGGATTCGATAGCATTGAGCCATTGAAAGGGGTGTCAAACCATAAGCCCTTAGTAAAACTACAACTTCCAGGATTCGATAGCATTAAGCTATTACATATAAAGGGGGGGGGGTCAAACCATATGCCCTTAGTATAACTACAACTCCCAGGATTCGAAAGCATTAAGCTATTACATATAAAGGAGGGGGGGTAAAACTATATGCCCTTAGTAAAACTGCAACTCCCAGGATTCGAAAGCATTAAGCTATTACATATAAAGGGGGGGGGGGGTCAAACCATATGCCCTTAGTATAACTACAACTCCCAGGATTCGATAGCATTGCGCAATTTAAAGGGGTGTCAAACCATAAGCCCTTAGTAAAACTACAACTTCCAGGATTCGATAGCATTAAGCTATTACATATAAAGGAGGGGGTAAAACTATATGCCCTTAGTAAAACTGCAACTCCCAGGATTCGATAGCATTGAGCCATTGAAAGGGGTGTCCATCCATATGCCCTTAGTAAAACTAAAACTCCCAGGATTCGATAGCATTGAGCCATTTAAAGGGGTGTCAAACCATCTACCCTTAGTCAGACTACAACTCCCATCAGCTACTGCATATAAAGGGGTGTCCAGCTATATGCCCTTAGTAAATCCACAACTCCCAGGATTCCATAGCATCGAGCTGTTTAAAGGGGTGTACAACCATATGCCCTTAGTAAAACTAAAACTCCCAGGATTCGATAGCATTGAGCCATTTAAAGGGGTGTCAAACCATCTACCCTTAGTCAGACTACAACTCCCATCAGCTACTGCATATAAAGGGGTGTCCAGCTATATGCCCTTAGTAAATCCACAACTCCCAGGATTCCATAGCATCGAGCTGTTTAAAGGGGTGTACAACCATATGCCCTTAGTAAAACTACAACTCCCAGGATTCGATAGAATTAAGCTATTGCATATAAAGAGGTGTCCAACCATATGCCCTTAGTAAAACTACAACTCCCAGGATTCGATAGCATTAAGCTATTGCATTTAAAGGGGTGTCAAGCTGTGCTCCCTTCGTGAAACTACAACTCCCCGGAGTCTATAGCATTGAGCCTTGGTTGTCTTTCCCAGCTCTGAGGAAGAAGTCCCTCTCCGTGGGCAGCCTGGACCGCGAAGGCTTGAAGATCGAGATCGGGGACCAAGTGCTGGTGGCCGGGCAGAAGCAAGGTCTCATCCGCTTCTATGGGAAGACCGACTTTGCCCCAGGTAAGAAGGACAGGTGGGCCGGGCGGAGACCTTCCCAAGCCTTTTCTCATCTCTTACACTATGTTCCTGGGTCATCAATGTCATTTCCTAATTGGATCTATCATGGAAACACGGGAAAAGTTGATTAAACTTCCAAAACTTTATATTTGCGGGAGGGACGTCATTCTGCAGTCTCAACCAATTTGACGTAGTTTATGGCACAAAAACAACGTTTCTGGAGTAGAACAACTACTTTCGAAGTAAGGACCGCACAATTAAACAGGAAATAACACTTGCAAACCAGGAACAAAACAGAAATGTTTATATTCCTTCTTTTCCAGGCTATTGGTTCGGCATTGAGCTGGACAAACCCACCGGGAAACACGACGGTTCGGTCTTCGGGGTCCGATATTTCACTTGCGCCCCAAAACACGGGGTCTTTGCGCCTCCTTCCCGGGTTCAGAGGTGAGTGGATTCCTTATTTCTGAGGGTCCCCAGAGGCCATCTAGTCCGCCCCCTTACTTATTTGCAAAAACATAGGAAATATTGGGTTGTTGTAGGTTTATTGCTTATTTTTGTTATGAGTTTTTATTTTATTGTTTTGTATTATTTGTTGTTATTGTTTTTATTATTGTTGTGTTATGGGCTCGGCCTCATGTAAGCCACACCGAGTCCCTTGGGAGATGGTAGCGGGGTATAAATAAATAAATAAATAATAATAATAATAATAATAATTATTATTATTATTATTATTATTAAGGTACTGATTTGATGATCCTAATCCTAAATTGCATGGTACCAATTTCATTTAATGGTTTGTCTTACATTGGGAGTTAATGGTGGTTGTCTGTGTTGCAGAATCGGAGGCCCGAAGGATGCTCAGGATGGCAATTCGGCAAAGAAGGTCCACCAAGTCACAAGTATGGATTTGTTTCTCATTGCCGTTCCTTTGCATTGGGATTATTATGATTGGGATTAGGATTGGGACGAAATATTTGCAAGAGTTGGGTTGTTGTAGGTTTTTTCGGGCTATATGGCCATGTTCTAGAGGCATTTTCTCCTGACGTTTCACCTGCATCTATGGCAAGCATCCTCAGAGGTAGTGAGGTCTGTTGGAAGTACGAAAAAGGGTTTATATATCTGTGGAATGACCAGAGTGGGACAAAGGACTCTTGTCTGCTGGAGCTAGGTGTGAATGTTTCAATTAGCATTTGATTGCCTGGCAGTGCCTGGAGCAATCTTTTGTTGAGAGGTGATTATATTTGCAAGAGATGTTTTTTTTACTCCTATGGCAACGTATTGCAGTCTTAGGATGGCACGTTCAAAAAAACCTAATAAGTTTAGATACTTCAATAGGAGGACCATTTCATATACGACCCCCCCATATCCACAGAATCAATGGTTTCAGTTATCCACATCTAACAATATACGTCCCTTCTAGGTCTTACAAGCAATTCTATAAATGGATGACTTAGGAAAAACATACAACAGTTTAATCATATTGGCTTCTAGAGAGAATTTATTTACTTTGCGATTCTTTATTGTATTTTAATAAATTTGTTTAATGGTTTCAGTAAAATAAAATAAATAAAATAAATAAAATAAATAAAATAAATAAAATAAATAAAATAAATAAAATAAATAAAATAAATAAATAATGGTTTCAGTGTTTTTAAGTATATATTTTTAAATCCTATTTTAATGTTTGTATTGCTTTTGGTGTCAGCCACTTTACATCACTTTGTAGAGAAATAAAGCAGGATAGAAATTAATAATAATTATAATTATAATCTATATAAACAAAAATGTAATGTTCATTTGTGGGATGAACAGAACTCAAAAACCACTGGGAGAATTGACACCAAATTTGGACACAAGACACCTAACAACCCAATGTATGTCCTTCACTCAAAAAAATTGATTTTGTCATTTGGGAGTTGTAGTTGCTGGGATTTATAGTTCACCTACAATCACGGAGCATTCTGAACCCCACCAACAATGGAATTGAACCAAACTTGGCACACAGTTCTTCCATGACCAACAGAAAATACTGGAAAGGTTTGGTGGGCATTGACCTTTGGTTTTGGAGTTGTAGTTCACCTACATCCAGAGAGCACTGTGGACTCAGACAATGATGGATCTGGACCAAACTCTACAATGATACTCAATATGTCCAAATGTGAACACTGGTGGAGTTTGGGAAAAATAGAATCCTGACATTTGGGAGTTGTAGTTCACCTACAATCACTGCCCCACCGGGGGCTCCAATAATAGCAATAATAATAATAATAATAATAATAATAATAATAATAATAATAATAATAATGTGATATTATCTAGAAAGGCAGGATAGACATTAATAACTCATAACATTACTCATAATATTTATGCATTACTAGCCATCTGACATTTGACCCCTGTGCCGTCAGGTCTGAAGATCGACAGGTCGCAGGTTCGAATCCAGGGAGAGGCGGATGAGCTCCCTCTATCAGCTCCAGCTCCTCATGCGGGGACATGAGAGAAGCCTCCCACAAGGATGATAAAAACATCAAATCATCCGGGCATCCCCTGGGCAATGTCCTTGCAGACGGCCAATTCTCTCACACCAGAAGTGACTTGCAGTTTCTCAAGTCACTCCTGACACAACAAAAAAAATTAATTCTATTATTAATACATATAAATAGTTGGGCGGTCAAACCTAACTTCAGTATTGCATGATATATCTTGGCCCTTTAGGATCTAGTCTGGTTCCTCCGTAGCTGCCTAAGGTGCATCTACACTGTAGAATTAACACAGTATTAAACCACAATGTGGTGGAATCAATTTTTTCTCTCTCTCTCGCAGTTTCACAGCCAAAGCGCAACTTCACAGCAGTCAGAACCCCGAAAGACATCACGTCGGAAAGCTCTATTTCTAGGTAAGCGAAGTTTCATTTCATACAGCCCGGAAAACTCACAGCAACCCACTATTATTATTTTTCTTATTATTATTCTCATTATTATTATTGTGCTGTCATGTGCTGGGCCTGTGAAAGAGTCTGTAGACAGGTCGTGTTTTCTGAATGCCTAATGGGACGCCGGGGGTGCCTCGGCTGAGAGGCCTTTCGGATTTCCCCACACAAAGTTCTTTTAAAGGCTTAGAAAGTTCAAGGAAGTTTTTATTGTTGCTTAAATTTTTAATAAATCAAACAAATACTTCAAGGCTTTGAATCAACTGGTGGCTTGCTTAAATCTTGTCCATAAGGGACAGGCAACTTTCTTCATAAACTGTTTCTTCCTTCTATAAGGGAAATCCTTGACCCCTCCTTGGGCAATCTGTATTTAGACTTTGCTGGCGTGGGGCCCCTACACCCGGTTCCTATTTGCATTATGGCTGCTGCGAGTGGTCCTTACCAAACAGAGTCCTTTAGTAGATTTCCAAGAGGAAAGAAGGCTTTCAATTCCCAGCGAAGGCTGGCTGTAGAGTTGTGGAACTAAATTCCCCAACAAAGGCTATGCTGTTGTTCTCTGTAGAGCTGTGGGACTGGATCCCCCCAGCAAAGCTGTGAAAGATGAAGCTTTCTACAGGTGGAACTGATTCACGTCCTGTACGAAAGGCTTCTCTGTGTGAACTGAACTAGAGGTCCCCTTTTTCCCTCCTTAACCCAGAAAAAGGGGCAGAACTAAAGAACATAATGATAATTGATGGGTCATTGGCCCTATGATTGCAAACCAAGGGAAGCCACCTTATTGCAAAATGCATGGAACTTTGGAATACATGCAAACACTCAATAGAAAGAAAAAGAAATTGGAGCTCCCGGTACAGCCGTACCAGCACAATTATTATTATTTCTCTTGCAGGTTACTTTTCTGCTGCTGGTTCCCCTGGATGCTGCGTGCCGAGATGCAGTCGTAAACGTCCCTTGATCGTCCTTCCTTCCTTCCCTTCTTCCTCCCATCCCTTCTTCCCTGCTGTTTCTTCTTCGCTCTCCAAGTAATCAAAAGAAAGACTGCTCTTCGGATCTCGTTTCTTTTTCCTTTTCTCATCTCTCCTTCCCCGATGGCTGTTCTAGTGAACCCCAGTGCCTTGTTAAGACATATTTGAACACCGTCCCGACACCCACGTCCCCAGGTAGTTTGTGAGAAATAATGTTATGCGGTCCTGCGTTCGGTTTCCTGGCACACAACAATATAATGTAGGCACACAACCTCTCTCCGCCGCACCTACTTCCTTTCCCAGAATTAAAATAAAGGGATTTATCAAGGGACAGGCTTAGAGGGTAAGCTCCCAAGAGAAGGCTCTCCTCTTTCCATATATATATGCACACACACTCTCCAAGGCCCATTCTGGCAACACATTAAACCAAAAATCCTAGGTTTGCATCTTATTGGCAACAAACCAGGATTAAAACAACAATCCCAGGTTTGTTTAGTGTTGCACTAATTGGAAGAGCCAAGTAGTTGCAGCTTGCTTGCAATAAACCAGGATTAAACCAATACTCCTGGGTTCATTTAGTGTTGCACAGGCTGTCAGAGCTGGTTTGCACTAAACCAGGATTAAACTAACAATGGCAGGTTTATTTAGTGTTGCACAGGATTAAGACAAGAATCCCAGGTTTGTTTAGTGCTGTACAAGATGGAAGATCTGTTCTGCAATAAACCAGGATTAAACCAACAATTCCAGGTTTGTTTACTATTGCACAAAATGGAAGATCTAGTTTGCAACAAAACAGGATTAAGTCAACAATCCTAGGTTTGCTTAGTGTTGCAAAAATTAGAAGAACCAAGTAGATGCAACTCGCTTGCAATAAACCAGGATTAAACCAACAATCCCAGGTTTATTTACTATTGCACAAAATGGAAGATCTAGTTTGCAATAAACCAGGATTACCGCAACAATTCCAGTGTTGCACTAATTAGAAGAGCCAAGTAGATGCAACTTGCTTGCAATAAACCAGGATTAAACCAACAATCCCAGGTTTATTTACTATTGTACAAAATGGAAGATCTAGTTTGCAATAAACCAGGATTACCGCAACAATTCCAGTGTTGCACTAATTAGAAGAGCCAAGTAGATGCAACTTGCTTGCAATAAACCAGGATTAAACCAACAATCCCAGGTTTATTTACTATTGTACAAAATGGAAGATCTAGTTTGCAATAAACCAGGATTACCGCAACAATTCCAGTGTTGCACTAATTAGAAGAGCCAAGTAGATGCAACTTGCTTGCAATAAACCAGGATTAAACCAACAATCCCAGGTTTATTTACTATTGCACAAAATGGAAGATCTAGTTTGCAACAAACCAGGATTAAGTCAACAATCCTAGGTTTGCTTAGTGCTGCAAAAATTAGAAGAACCAAGTAGATGCAACTCGCTTGCAATAAACCAGGATTAAACCAACAATTCCAGATTTGTTTACTATTGCACAAAATGGAAGATCTAGTTTGCAACAAACCAGGATTAAGTCAACAATCCTAGGTTTGCTTAGTGTTGCACTAATTAGAAGAGCCAAGTAGATGCAACTTGCTTGCAGTAGGTGCAGATTGGATTATCGTTGCACCCCAAAAATGGGCCTTATGTGTTTTGCAAGCCACTCTTCCCCCAATTTTATTACCAAGTCTAAATGCATTTCTTAAGAAACCATAACTCCCAAATCGAGTAGCCATTTAGACTGGGGATTTGGGGAGTTGTAGTCCACCTAAGTCTCTTTGTATAGATGCCGACTGAGCTCCCGATCCAAGCGGTGCTTTTCTTTCTTTATTTCTTTCTGAGGAAGCGGAACAAACACAGCGTTTGAGAGGCACTCCGAGTGACATGTAGTGTGTGTTAGCAGCTGTACTTAGCGTACTACGTCTTTGTTGAGATATAATATACAGGGAAATCACCCCGTGAACAGCCTTCGATGGTGTGCCGTGTGTGTCCCTCTCTGTGTATATACAATAACACTTTCCTTTATATTATATTATATATATGCGGTATATATATACAAAGGTGGAATTTTATCCCATTAGGCTTCATTCCATTTAGGGAATGTTTGGAACACATTTCTGATTTTGTTTTTTCCGAGACAGCCAAAAAATTAAATTAAAATAAAATAAAATAAAATTGGAAGTTTGATGCCATTTAGACTTAATTTTACAGGAGATTTTTTAGATTAGCTCCTTCCAAGTTCGGACTAAAATACGGAGCGGACACAATAATAATAATAATAATAATAATAATAACAATAAAATAAAATTGGAAGTTTGATGCCATT
The DNA here is from genome assembly GCF_037176765.1 of Anolis sagrei. Taxonomy (NCBI): domain Eukaryota; kingdom Metazoa; phylum Chordata; class Lepidosauria; order Squamata; family Anolidae; genus Anolis; species Anolis sagrei. Next base: position 103,698,907 of record NC_090034.1, read on the forward strand.
TAGACTTAATTTTACAGGAGATTTTTTAGATTAGCTCCTTCCAAGTTCGGACTAAAATACGGAGCAGACGCAATAATAATAGTAATAATAATAATACTATAAAATAAAATTGGAAGTTTGATGCCATTTAGACTTAATTTTACAGGAGTTTTTTTTGGATTCGCTCCTTCCAAGTTCGGACTAAAATACGGAGCGGACACAATAATAATAATAATAATAATAATAATAATAATAATAATAAAATTGGAAGTTTGATGCCATTTACACTTAATTTTACAGGAGTTTTTTTTTGGATTTGCTCCTTCGAAGTTTGGACTAAAATACGGAGCGGACACAATAATAATAATAAAATAAAATAAAATTGGAAGTTTGATGCCGTTTAGACTTAATTTTACAGGAGTTTTTTTTTTGGATTCGCTCCTTCCAAGTTTGGACTAAAATACGGAGCGGACGCATTGCTCCGAAGCTTCCATTTCAAATAAAATAAAATAAAATAAAATTGGAAGTTTGATGCCATTTAGACTCAATTTTACAGGAGTTTTTTTTTTATTCGCTCCTTCCAAGTTCGGACTAAAATACGGAGCGGACGCATTGTTCCGAAGCTTCCGTTCCTATCGATTGTGACGTTTTATGCTTCTCAAAAATATTGCGATCCCAATTAGGTTTGGTTTCGGACTTGTATCTTCCATAACATTGAGATGTGACAGTCCAAGTGGGACCAAACTGGGTTAAAAGTACAGTGTAGATGCACCCAAAGTCTATTTAAAGGCATTCAAACCGATATGTTCAGATATATTAGGAATTCTAGCCTCGAATTCGCCAATGCAATCCCTTTAGCGTCCCTTCTATGTCCTTGTTGTGCCCACTTTGCAACACGAAATCCACTTCACAGTCAACTCACTTGTTATTCCTATAAATATTCCTCCTTGTCGCTCAATGGCTAGATTTGTAGGGGAAAAAAAACCCTCGCAAACCCCCTTCATTGACCAGCAATAAGAATTAACCCTTTTCCGTTGATTTTGAGCTTCAGCAGAACGTTGCTATGTTTCCCACCAATCCCCTACTATAAGGGTGAGTCCGCACTGCAAAGTTATAGCAGTTTGATACCACTTTAAGTGTCGTGGGCTAATTCCTCTGTGATCCTAGGCTTTGCGGTTCAGCAAAGGATTTGGAATTCTCTGCCAAAGAGACCCATTTTTATTTTGTAATATTTTAATATATTTTTTTCACCGTATCACATTCTAAATGGTTAGGTTTAATGATAATAATAATAATAATAATAATAATACAGCCAGCATAGTGATCTTGTTTGCTGTGCACTCATCTTGTTATGTATCTAATAATAATAATCTAATAATAATAATAATAATACAGTCAGCCTAGTGATCTTGTTTGCTGTGCACTTATCTTGTTATGTATCTAATAATAATAATAATAATAATAATAATAATGCCAGCATTGTGATCTTGTTTGTTGTGCATTTATCTTGTTATGTATCTAATAATAATAATAATAATACAGCCAGAAGAGTGATCTAATAATAATAATAATAATAATAATAATAATAATAATGCCAGCATAGTGATCTTGTTTGCTGTGCACTTATCTTGTTATGTATCTAATAATAATAATAATAATAATAATAATGCAAACATGGAGCCGATCCTGTAATGGTCTTTGATGATGATGATGATTTATCAGCCTCTTCTCAAAGAAGAGGAATAATAATAATAATAATAATAATAATTGTGATTTTGTGATATGAAATCCAGCATATAGATCTCGTTTGCTGTGACATACTGTGCTTTTGTGTCAATAATAATAATAATAATAATAATACTGCTGTAACCTTATTGAAGATCATTACAGGACAGGCTCCATGGTTAAAGTATTATTATTATTATTATTATTATTTTATTTCCTCTTCTTTTTCTTATTTCTTTTTCTTCTTCTTTGGGGAGAGGCTGGTCAATAATAATAATAATAATAATAATAATAATAATAATAATAATAATAATAATTGAAGACCATTACAGGATAGGCTGAGTGGTTACATTATTATTATTATTATTATTATTATTATTATTTCCTCTTCTTCTTTGGGGAGAGGCTGGTCAATAATAATAATAATAATAATAATAATAATAATAGAAGACTGTTAGAGGATAGGCTCCATGGTTACAGCAGTATTATTATTATTTCCTATTATTATTATTATTATTATTATATTTTCTTCTTCTTCTTTGGGGAGAGACTGGTCAATAATAATAACAATAACTATTGAAGACCATTACAGGATAGACTGAGTGGTTACATTATTATTATTATTATTATTATTATTATTATTATTATTTCCTCTTCTTCTTTCAGGAGAGGCTGGTAAATAATAATAATAATAATAATAGAAGACTGTTAGAGGATAGGCTCCATGGTTACAGCAGTATTATTATTATTTCCTATTATTATTATATTTTCTTCATCTTTGGGGAGAGGCTGGTCAATAATAATAATAATATTGTAACTATGGAGCCTATCCTGTGATTGTATTATTATTATTATTATTATTATTATTATTATTATTATTTCTTCTTCTATGGGGAGAGGCTGGTCAATAACAACAACAACAACAACAATTACAGGATAGGCTCCATAGTTACAGTATTATTATTATTATTATTATTATTATTATCCTATTATTATTATTTTCAGGAGAGGTTGGTAAAATATTATTGTTGTTGTTGTTTCCTATTCTTTGGGGAGAGGCTGATCAATAATGATATTAATAATGATGATGATGATGATGATATAATAATAATAATAATAATAGAAGACCATTACAGGATAGACTCCATGGTTATAATATATTATTATTATTATTATTATTATTATTATTATTATTATTATATCATCATCATCATTATTATCATTATTGATCAGCCTCTCCCCAAAGAATAGGAAACAACAATAATAATATTTTACCAACCTCTATTGGTCTTCTATTATTATTATTATTATTATTATTATTATTATTATAGAAGACCATTACAGGATAGGCTCCATGGTTATAGTATTATTATTATTATTATTATTATTATTATTTCCTCCTCTTCTTCTTCCCAAAGTACTTTGAGTACCTGTCTCTACTACAGAAATAAACTGATTTAATTCTCAGTCTCTCTCATTTCAAGGTACTTTTGTGGCTTCTGAATAATCCCAGAATTCCCTAGAAGGAACCCAAGGCCATTAAAGTGGTATCAAACCGCTATAACTGTGCAGTGTGGACTCACCCCAAAACCTCGGCCATTGCATTCTCAGCTATGGTTGCATCCCTGTAGAAATCATACTTTGAGGTTGTGTTTCTTTCATGTATTATTATTTTTTTATTTTTTTAAAGAAAAAAAACAAAACAAAAATAATTAACTTTGTAAAAACCATTTGCGTCAAGTCGTTTGCTGAGCTTTCCTTTTCCGTTGCATCTTGCATGGTTTGGACTTTCCCCGATCCTTCTCCATCCAGAAAAGAAAAAAAAGAAGAAAAAAACATACACACACAAAATGTTTAGCATGATTTAAATATATATATATATATATCTATACATATATATATACATAATATCACTATGCTGTTGCTTCTCTGTTATTAAGAAATTAATAAAAAGTGTTTCTATGTGCATTGTGTCCAGAACTCTTCTTTTCTGCGTTTATCAGTCAGAAAAAGCTTTTCCAATAATAATAGTAATAAATCATTTATTATTACTATTATTATTATTATTACTTATACTAATATTTATTTATTTATTTACTGTATTTGTATACCGCCTTTCTCAGCCAATCAGCGATGGTAGTCGGGTGAGATGGTAGTCCCACCCGCCTCATAGGAAACCTGCTACAAAACAGGAGCTTCTTTGTTGAGTTCCAGGGCCAGAGAAGCAGATGGCGGAAACAGAAGAACGGCCTGCCTCAGGGGAGCGTGCTTGCTCCATCCATGTTCAACATCTACACAAATGACCAGCCACTGCCAGAAGGGACAGAGAGTTTCATCTATGCTGATGATTGTGCCATCACCGCTCAAGCAGGGAGCTTTGAGATGGTAGAACAGAAGCTCTCTGAAGCTCTAGGTGCTCTTCCTGCCTATTACAGGGGAAACCAGCTGATCCCCAACCCATCTAAAACACAGACATGTGCTTTTCACCTTAAGAACAGACAAGCATCCCAAGCTCTGAGGATTATTACCTGGGAAGGAATCCCACTGGAGCAAATCTGAGAAAAGAACTTGAAGCAGAATTTAATGGAAGAGGTCTAATGAAAGTAAAAGACTGGGACTTGAAAATGGTAAATATGGAAAGGATAAAAGAGGAATTAAGAGACTTAGATTGGTACAAGTATTTACAATTGGGTAAATGGTCAAGTGATATAAGGAAAATGTATAATAGAGGTAGGGAATACACAAAAATAGAAAAGATGATAACTCAAAGGGAGACTAAAGAAGAGAATATAACATTAAAGGTACAGTAAGTGATATCTATCAACTGTTATTAAAGAGTGAACAGGAACAAGAACCCCAGGTTTCGGCGGTGACCAGGGGAGCATTTGCACAGCTAAAGCTTGTGCGCCAGCTGCGCCTGTGCCTTAGGAAGTCTGACTTGGCCACGGTAGTCCACGCTCTGGTTACATCCCGTTTAGACTACTGCAATGCTCTCTACGTGGGGTTGCCTTTGAAGACGGCTCGGAAGCTCCAACTAGTCCAACGCTCGGCAGCCATGATTTTAACAGGAGCGGAGCGCAGGGAGCATACAACCCCCCTGTTGCGCCAACTCCACTGGCTACCGATCTGCTACCGGGCTGAATTCAAAGTGCTGGCGTTGGCCTTTAAAGCCCTAAACGGTTCGGGCCCAAGCTACCTATCCGACCGCATCTCTGCCTATGAACCCACCAGGACTTTGAGATCTTCCGGGGAGGCCCTTCTCTCGATCCCGCCTGCTTCTCAAGCTCGGCTGGCGGGGACGAGAGATAGGGCCTTCTCGGTGGTGGCTCCTCGGCTGTGGAACGCCCTTCCTACGGACATTAGACTAGCACCATCTCTAATGGTATTCCGCAAAAAAGTGAAGACCTGGCTGTTTGAGCAGGCGTTCCAATAATGAGTGCAATGATTGGTTAATGAACACTGGAATGGAACAATGGATGACGAATCTGGAACGTGTTTTTGATGACAAGACGACAGTGAATGGGTACTGTAGTAACTGTTTATTAATTGTGTAATGTGTTATGTTGTTAACTGTTTCTATACTGTAGCACTGGATTTTTGCTGTTCGTATTAGTTGTGAACCGCTGTGAGTCGCCTTCGGGCTGAGAACAGCGGTATAGAAGTAAGGTAAATAAATAAATAAATAAATAAAGTCAACATTGACACCGAAATACAACACCGCCTGAGCTCTGTGAGCGCAGCATTTTTCCGAATGAAGCAGAGAGTGTTTGAGAACCGGGACATCCGTAGGAATACCAAGGTGCTTGTCTATAAAGCTATTGTCCTCCCAACCCTGCTCTACGCCTGCGAAACGTGGACTGTCTTCAGACGTCACATGCAACTCCTGGAACGATTCCATCCGTGCTGCCTCCGGAAAATCCTGCAAATCTCTTGGGAAGACAGGCGGACACTCTAAACACCTTTGCAGAAGCATATGAGAAGCTCGGTCTGTCATTGAACACTGAGAAAACCAAAGTGCTCTTCTAACAGTCACTAGCCAATCCCTCTGCAATGACAGAAATGCAGCTTAATGGTGTAACATTAGAAAATGTGGACCATTTCCGCTACCTTGGCAGCCACCTCCACCAAAGTCAGCATTGACTGAAATATAACACTGCCTGAGCTCTGCGAGTGCAGCATATTTCTGAATGAAGCAGAGAGTGTTTGAGGACCGGGACATCCGTAGGGAGACGAAGGGATTTGTTTATAAAGCTATTGTCTCCCAACTCTGCTCTATGCCTGCGAAACGTGGACTGTCTACAGACGTCACATGCAACTCCTGGAACGATTCCATCAGCGCTGCCTCCGGAAAATCCTGCCAAATCTTTTGGTAAGACAAGAAGACAAATGTCAGCATGCTGGAAGAAGCAAAGACCACCAACATTGAAGCGATGCTCCTCCGCCATCAACTCCGCTGGACCGGCCACGTTGTCCGGATGCCCGAGTACCATCTCTCAAAGCAGTTGCTCGACTCCGAACTCAAGAACGGAAAACGGAATATTGGTGGGCAGGAAAATAGATTTAAAGATGGCCTCAAAGCCAACCTTAAAATCTCTGGCATAGACACTGAGAACTGGGAAGCCCTGGCTCTTGAGCGCTCCAGCTGGAGGTCAGCTGTGACCAGCAGTGCTGCAGAATTCGAGGAGGCACGAGTGGAGGACGAAAGAGAGAAATGTGCCAGGAGGAAGGCGTGTCAAGCCAACCCCGTCTGGGACCGCCTTCCACCTGGAAACCAATGCCTTCACTGTGGGAGAAGATGCGGGTCAAGAATAGGGCTCCACTGCCACCTACGAACCCACAAGGAAACCCATCATGGAAGACCATCATACTCGTCCAACGAGGGATCGCCTAAGAAGTATTATATTTATTATTACTATTACTATTATATTTATTATTATTATTATTATTATTATTGCTGTTGTTATAGTTTATATAGTATTATATTTATTATTATTATTATTATATTTATTATTTTTATATTTATTATATAAATATAATACTATATAATAATAATTATTTTATTATTATTACTGCTGTTGTTATAGTTTATACAGTATTATATTCATAATATAAATATATTATAAAGATAATACTATATAAGCTATAACAACAGCAATAATAATAATGAAATAATAATAATAATAATATAATATAATAATAATAATACATTCCCAATTTTCCCCTCTTGCAAACTCCCCAAAGCCACATTTCTGCCTCTTTGCAAGATACTTCCGGGTGTCGCTTTGAGTGGCAGCGCTTCTACCCAATGGAGAACCATCCCGCGCAAAGGGCCCGCCTTTTCTCTCCCTGATGCACCAATTAGCGTTCCGAAGAGCCAGAAAGGGGCGGGGTTTGTGAGCTCAGTGCTGCTGCAAGCCCACCATGGCTGCAGAGAGCTGCAGGGAAGGTTTTGAATGAAGACATTGGCTGGTTAAGGTCATTATTAGGACTAATTTTTACTAATTAGCATGGTGAATCAAAGATCCAGGCTCCACTTTATCCTGTTTGCAAGATGTCAGGGGTAAATGTTTTGGATTTGGAGGCATATAGAGTGGCAAAGGTAAGCATATTATTTGTATTGTTGTTGTTATTGTTGTTGTTGTTGTTGTTTATTACTATCTTGGCTTTCTCTTCATATATGGATTGAAGCCAGCTAACAATAAAATACTCATTAACATATTATCTTGTATACATTAAACTGGCACAGGTAACAACAATATTGTTGTTGTTATTTACTACTACAACTGTTATTACCACCTCACCCGCCTCATAGGAAACCTGCTACAAAACAGGAGCTTTTTTGTTGAGTTCCAGGGCCAGAGAAGCAGATGGCGGAAACAGAAGAACGGCCTGCCTCAGGGGAGCGTGCTTGCTCCATCCATGTTCAACATCTACACAAATGACCAGCCACTGCCAGAAGGGACAGAGAGCTTCATCTATGCTGATGATCGTGCCATCACCGCTCAAGCAGGGAGCTTTGAGATGGTTGAACAGAAGCTCTCTGAAGCTCTAGGTGCTTTTACTGCCTATTACAGAAAAAACCAGGTTGTATGATCAATGTTTCACATTTACACAAATGACCAGCTACTGCCAGAAGGGACAGAGAGTTTCATCTATGCTGATGATTGTGCCATCACTGCTCAAGCAGGGAGCTTTGAGATGGCAGAACAGAAGCTCTCTGAAGCTCAAGGTGCTCTTACTGCCTATTACAGGGAAAACCAGCTGATCCCTAACCCATCTAAAACACAGACATGCACCTTTCATCTCAAGAACAGACAAGCATCCCGAGCTCTGAGGATTATTACCTGGGAAGGAATCCCACTGGAGCATTGCAGTGCACCCAAGTACCTGGGAGTCACTCTGGACCGTGCTCTAACCTACAAGAAGCACTGCCTGAACATCAAGAAAAAAGTCAGTGCTAGAAACAATATCATACGAAAGCTGACTGGCACAACCTGGGGATCACAACCAGACACAGTGAAGACATCTGCCCTTGTGCTGTGCTACTCTGCTGCTGAGTATGCATGCCCAGTGTGGAACACATCTCACCACGCTAAAACAGTGGATGTGGCTCTTAATGAGACATACTGCATTATCACGGGGTGTCTGCACCCTACACCACTGGAGAAATTACACTGTTTAGCTGGTAATGCACCACCTCACATCCGCCGGGAAGTAGCAGCCAATAGTGAAAGGACCAAGGCAGAGACATCTCTAGCTCATCCCTTGTTTGGGTATCAGCCAGCACGTCAACGACTTAAATCATGAAATAGTTTTCTAAGATCTACAAAGACACTCGCCGAAACACCTCAGCAAGCGAGAGTCCAAAAGTGGCAGGCTCAAACCCAGAACCTCAACCAATGGCTGATACCAAATGAGAGACTCCCCACTGGGCACGACTTGGAAGGCGCTGAACAGACTGCGCTCTGGCACCATGAGATGCAGAGCCAACCTTAAGCAATGGGGCCACAAAGTGGAATCCACGACATGCGAGTGTGGAGAAGAGCAAACCTCTGACCACCTGCTGCAATGCACCCTGAGCCCTGCCACACGCATAATGGAGGACCTTCTTGCAGCAACACCAGAAGCACTCCAAGTGGCCAGATTACTACTACTACTATTATTATTTTCTACTATCTTGCCTTTCTCTTTGTATATGGATTGAAGCCAGCAAACAATAAAATATTCATTAAAATATTACTTTGTATACATTAGACTGGCAAAGGTAACCATATTTGTTATATTATTATTATTGTACATTATTATTATTATTATTTACTATTATCTTACCTTTCTCAATGCACATAGATTAAAGTCAGATAACAATAAAGTATTCACTAAAATATCACTTTGTATACATTAGATTGGTAAATGTAACCATATTAATAATAATAATAATTATTATTATTATTATTATTATTAAAATACTTTAAAATAATCACAATTTGGATGTACACCAATTAACACAATATATGTGTTCCTTCCTATTCACAGTCTCCCCCAGAAGCCTTTTATATTCCTGATTTCATCTCTGAAGCAGAGGAGGCTTACCTTCTCCAACAGGTATGCAGATTTAAACCAGGTCTTCTCCTTGTCCACTTTTCCTTCAATCTTCTCAAGGAACTTCCCATGCAAGGCTTTGTTGTGCCAGCTGTCAGCTCTGGTTTGGAGTGCGGTTTTCTTGTACTGACTCTTTGTCTGCTGTGCTTTGAGAAGTTTCTGATTATTGGCTTCAATTAAAGCAGGTTGGGCTGCAAGAATTATTATTATTATTATTATTATTATTATTATTATTATTATTATTATTAAACTCAGTATTTTCTGTTGGACATGGCAGTTCTGTGTGCCAAGTTTGGTTCAATTCCTTGTTGGTAGAGTTCAGAATGCTCTTTGATTGTAGGTGAACTATAAATCCCAGCAACTACAACTCCCAAATGCCAAACCAATTTTTTTGAGTGAATGACATACATTGGTTTATTAGGTGTCTTGTGTCCAAATTTGGTGTCAATTCGTCCAGTGGTTTTTGAGTTCTGTTAATCCCACAAACAAACATTGCATTTTTATATATATTGATTACTAGCTATCCCCTGCTACGCGTTGCTGTGGCCCAGTCTGTGTATATGTGTTTTGTGTTTATATATAATTGTGTATATAATAAAATAATTATAAAAGTTTATTTATACCCCACCATGATCTCCTGTGTGTTTGTGTAAATATGTGGTTTTGTGCATGGGTTGTAATGCATTTTTCATTTTTTGGCTTTTCAAGTCTTTTCTGCTGTGTTTTTCAGTGTTTTTATGAGTTATGGTCACTCATTGGCCTGACAGGTGTCTTGTGTCCAAATTTGGTGTCAATCCGTACAGTGGCTTTTGACTTATGTTAATCCCACAAACAAACATTTTTCTATTGCCATTATGAATAAGAGGGGTGACAATGGGCATCCCTGTCTTGTACCCTTAGTTATTTTTATACTTCTTGACTGTTGCAAATTTATCAGCATTTTAGCCTCTTGGGTATCATATATTGCATCTATGGCATTTGTAAATTGGTATCCGAAGTCCATTTCTTTCATTAACAATTTTAGATAATCCCAATTCAAATTGTCAAATGCTTTTTCAGCATCTAAACTGAGTAAAGCCAATTCTTCTTGATTGTGTTTTTCGCAGTATTCAATTGTATTTAATATGATTCTGACATTGTCTTTGATCTGCCTGTTTGGGAGGAAGCCTGATTGTTCTTCTTTCACCCATTCATTTAGAAAGGTCTTTAGTCTTTCTGCAAGAATACTCGCAAAGATTTTGTAATCTGTGTTCAGGAGTGAAATAGGCCTGTAATTCTTAATGTCTCGTGGGTCTTGGTTTTCTTTGTGTATCATTGTAATATGGGCTGCTTTCCATGATTCTGGTATTTTATTTTGCTCATATAAAATCCCATTCATTAGTTTTAGTAAGTTTGGGGTCAATTCGTCTTTCATAACTTTGTAATAAGTGGCTGTAAAGCCATCTGGGGTTTTTATTTATATAGATTACTACAGTATGTCACAGCAAATGAAATCAGTATGCTGGATGTTGTATCACAAAATCACAAGTCGAACACTTCCCAAGCATCTGGGACTGTGTGATGATGATGATGATGATGATGATGATGATGATTTGTTGCTTCCAGGTTTATGGGGCCCCAAAACCAAAATGGACCCAGCTGTCTGGACGGAGATTGCAAAACTGGGGTAAGGTTTGTATGTATCCGAGAATACATGTAGATCAGGCTTTGGCCAACTTTGGCCCTCCAGGTATTTTGGACTACAACTCCGACAATTCTTAGCAGTCAGTAGGCTGTTAGGAATTGTGGGAGTTACATACCAAAACACCTGGGGGGGGGGCGCAAAGTTGGTCCATACCTGATGATTCTTGCAACGCCCTTAGCCTTCCCTGCCAAAGAATGCTGTCCACCCCACAAACTACACCTCTCATCACTGTGTCCCGTTTCCTTGCAGGTGGGCTCCCGCACCCGAAGGGGATGGTCCCGGAGGCGCTGCCCCCCTGGCTGCAGACCTACACCGACAGAGTCTCCGCCCTCGGGGTTTTTGGGGGGAAACCGGCCAATCACGTTCTGGTGAACGAATACCGCCCTGGAGAAGGGATCATGGCAAGTGGGCCCGTCACCTGCATTATTGTTTTAATAACAGTTCCACCTTGTCTCCTGTGCTATTCAAATAATATAATATAATATAATATAATATAATATAATATAATATAATATAATATAATATAATATAATATAATACAATACAATACAATACAATACAATACAATACAATACAATATAATATAATATATATATATATAATATTTATAATATTATAATGTAATGCAATATAATAATAATAACAATATGATAGTATAATTATATATTTATATTACATGTAATATTACTAATAATATTACGATATAGTGGTATGGTGCAATATAGCAATGTTTAATGCTGATATTGTGCTATGCTAATAATATAATATAATATTTATAATATTATAATGTAATGCAATATAATAATAATAACAATATGATAGTATAATTATATATTTATACTACATGTATTATTACTAATATTACGATATAGTGGTATGGTGCAATATAGCAATGTTTAATGCTGATATTGTGCTATGCTAATAATATAATATAATATAATATTTATAATATTATAATGTAATGCAATATAATAATAATAATAATATGATAGTATAATTATATATTTATATTACGTGTATTATTACTAATAATATTACGGTATAGTGGTATGGTGCAATACAGCAATGTTTAATGCTGATATTGTACTATGCTAATAATATAATTTATTGTATGTCATATATACCTTTGTAAGCCACTCTGAGTCCCCTTTGGGGTGAGAACGGAGGCATATAAATGTCGTAAATAAATAAATAAATAAATAAAGTAGCATAGATATAGATATAGATAGATTCACACACACACACATACATGTACATATACACATATACATGCACATAGAGATATACACACACATACAGACAAACACATATATACACATAAACACACACACACATATATATACACATACACACATATATACACATACACACACACACACACATATATATATATATACACATAAATAAATAAATAAAGTAGCATATATATAGATATAGATTCACACACACACACGTACATGTACATATACACATACACATGCATGTAGAGATATACACACACATACAGACAAACACATATATACACATAAACACACACACACACATATATACACATACACACATATATACACATACACATATGTACATATACATATGCACATACACATATATTTATTATTTATTTATTTACAGTATTTCTATACCGCTTTTCTTACCCTTAGGGGGACTCAAAGCAGTATATATGTGTATGTATGTACATACATATCCACAAATACATACACATATATACACATACACATATATGTATACATGTACATCTCAAAGCGGTATATATGTACATGTGGATATACACATAGATATCCACACATACATACACATATACACACATACACATTTATGTATACATGTACATATACAAGAATACATGTACGCATACATGCATACATACACATTCACATATACATACACATATACATATACACATATATACACAAACACCTTTATATATACATATACACATATACATAGCTGGTCCAGCCCTCTGGCATGGGCTGGTCCATGAGGTGACTAAGAGTCAGAAGCAACTGAACGAATAAACAACAACATAGACATATACATACACAAACATACATATACACATCCATATACATATGAACACATACACAGAGACACATATACATATACATAGACATATACATGCACAAACATACATATACAAATCCATATACATATGAACACATACACAGAGACACATATACATATACTGCTGCTTTGAGTCTACTTCAGTAGAGATAAAGTGGCGTATAAATAAATATTATAAATAATAATAATATACACATAGATATATAGACATATACATACATATGCATATCCCAAAATGGTCTCAATATTATAAATAATAATAATAATATATACATATATACACATATACATACATATGCATGTCCCAAAATGGTCTCAATATTATAAATAATAATAATAATATAATAATAATATACACATATACATACATATGCATATCCCAAAATGGTCTCAATATTATAAATAATAATAATAATAATAATATACACATATACATACATATGCATATCCCAAAATGGTCTCAATATTATAAATAATAATAATAATATAATATAATATAATAATAATAATATACACATATACATACATATGCATATCCCAAAATGGTCTCAATATTATAAATAATAATAATAATAATAATAATAATAATATACACATATACATACATATGCATATCCCAAAATGGTCTCAATATTATAAATAATAATAATAATAATATAATATAATATAATAATAATAATAATAATAATAATAATATACACATATACATACATATGCATATCCCAAAATGGTCTCAATATTATAAATAATAATAATAATAATATACACATATACACATATACATACATATGCATGTCCCAAAATGGTCTCAATATTATAAATAATATAATAATAATAATATACACATAGATATATAGACATATACATACATATGCATGTCCCAAAATGGTCTCAATATTATAAATAATAATAATAATAATAATATAATAATAATAATAATAATAATAATAATAATAATATACACATAGATATATAGACATATACATACATATGCATGTCCCAAAATTGTCTCTAGGACTTTCCTAGACTCTTTCGTGTGCCTTTATGATGTGTTGGGATGGGAGACCAGTGTCCGTCATGGCGTGTGGCCATCCCACGTATTCCAGACGGCGCCTTTCCCTTCTCTTCCAGCCTCATGAGGATGGTCCCCTCTATTTCCCGGCAGTCACCACCATCAGCCTGGGCTCCCACACTTCCCTCGACTTCTACCATCCGGTCGGGAGAGGGCAGCAAGAGGAAGGCGGAGAGGTAACACAAATGCTCCAGATATCCTTTGAAAAGAAAATCACACGATTGACACTTTTTGCTGATTCTGGCTGGACGGAACTTGCAAGCCTTTGCTGATCAGATTGATTGCTAAGATCCATATTCCTTGCAGTTTGTAATGGTACAATAAACAAAAACAAGAGAGGGAAATAAAAGTGATAGATTCAGGATGAATGTTGTTTCTGATTGCTTGAGAGTGAGTATTAAAAAAAATAGGCGTAACTAATAGTATGCCCCGTGTATTGACTTGATATTAATATTGAAACACGGTAATAAAAAGCAAACAAAGGCAAATTTGACTCAATGCAACACAGCTTTTGCTGTATTGTGTATGTGTGTGTGTATATGTATATGTATGTATGTGTGTGTGTGTGTGTGTGTATATATATATATATATAATAGTATTATTTCTTTGTTTTTTTTGTTGTTGGTTGCTTGAGAGAGTTTCAGTTGCTTGAGTTCTGGTTAATTGAGAGTCACTGTGTATGTATATATGTGTGTGTGTGTATAAATACTATGTGTGTGTGTGTGTGTATATATATATATATATATATGATATATATGTGTGTGTATATATATAGATATAATTCTATGATATATATGTGTGTGTGCATATTATTCTATGGTGTTTGTGTATATATATATTATACTATGATACATATGTGTTTGTATATATTATATTATATTATATATATGTCTGTATATTATTATATACATTATTCTATGATATATGTGTGTTTGTATATATATATTATTCTATGATATATGTGTGTATATATATATATATAATTCTATGATATATATGTTTGTATATTTTTCTATAATGTGTATATAAATTATTCTATGATATATATGTGTGTGTATATATATATATTATTCTATGATATATATATGTGTGTATATATATATTATATGATATATATGTCTGTATATTATTCTATGATGTGGATATATACATTATTCTATGATATATGTGTGTTTGTATATATGTATTATTCTATTATATATGTGTGCGTATATATATATATATATATTATTCTATGATATATATGTCTGTATATTATTCTATGATGTGTGTATACATTATTCTATGATATATGTGTGTGTATATATATATTATTCTATGGTGTGTGTGTATATATATATTCTATGATATATATGTGTGTGTATATATATATATATCATTCTATGATATATATGTCTGTATATTATTCTATGATGTGTATATATACATTATTCTATGATATATATGTGTGTATATATATTATATGATATATATGTGTGTGTGTATATATATATCATTCTATGATATATATGTCTGTATATTATTCTATGATGTGTGTATACATTATTCTATGATATATGTGTGTGTATATATATATATATCATTCTACGATATATATGTCTGTATATTATTCTATGATGTGTATATATACATTATTCTATGATATATATGTGTGTATATATATTATATGATATATATGTGTGTGTGTGTATATATATATCATTCTATGATATATATGTCTGTATATTATTCTATGATGTGTGTATACATTATTCTATGATATATGTGTGTGTATATATATATTATTCTATGGTGTGTGTGTATATATATATTATTCTATGATATATATGTGTGTGTATATATATATATCATTCTACGATATATATGTCTGTATATTATTCTATGATGTGTATATATACATTATTCTATGATATATATGTGTATATATATATTATTCTATGATATATATATGTGTGTGTGTATATATATATCATTCTATGATATATATGTCTGTATATTATTCTATGATGTGTATATATACATTATTCTGTGATATATATGTGTATATATTATTCTATTATATATATGTGTGTGTGTGTGTATATATATATTATTCTATGATATATATGTCTGTGTATTAGTCTATGATGTGTATATATACATTATTCTGCGATATATATGTGTGTATATATATATTATTCAATGACATATATATGTGTGTGTGTGTATATATATATATATTATTCTATTATATATGTGTGTGTATATTATTCTATGATGTGTATATACATTATTCTATGATATATGTGTGTGTGTATATGTATTATTCTATGGTGTGTGTGTGTGTATATAATTCTACGATATATATATGTGTGTGTGTGTGTGTATTTTATGATATATGTCTCTCTTTCTGTGTTCATATATATATATATATATATATATATATATATATATATATATAATTCTATTATATGTGTATATATTATTTTATTACACACACACACATATATATATACACACGTACATATATATACACACACACATATGTTTATGTACGCACAGAGGGACATACATCTATTTCCATACCTCTCTAACATTGACACTAATTTGCTTTCCATAACCAACGCTTTCTAATCACCAAAAACTAAGATTAATAAGTCATGTTCTTTGCCAAAAATGCATAGTTATCTCTAATGATCTTTTGTTTAATCAAACATAATAATGTATCAGTTAACAATACTTATACGTACATAAACAGACTTGGGAAAAAAACAATTCTATAGCTACACGGTTTCTCTTACCAACGTACATCTCTAATTCCATGTAACTCTTCCTGACTGAAGGAGGTGGACTAGATGCCCTTTGGGGGTCCCTACAGTTTAATTAATTTTTTTTGTCATATGTCTTAAATCCAGTGAATTAATTCCTCCTTCTTTTTCAAAACACATTTTTCTGTCTCGGAAATCTAAGATTTGCCTTTATCTTCCAGGCTTCGGTCCCGCAGACGGAAGAGCAGCGCCGCTTCCTGTCTTTGCTGCTTCAGCCCCGAAGCCTCTTGATTTTGAGGGAAGACATGTATGTCCGCTACCTTCACGGCATCCGTCCCATCACGGAAGACGCCGTCACGGGACACGTGGCCAACGCCTGCGGGTACGAACCCGGATCCACGCTGCAGCGGGGGACACGCGTGTCCCTCACCATCCGCCGGGTCCCCAAAGTGCTGAAAACCTCAATTCTCCTGGGAAGAAGGAAGTGATTGTTTTGTTTTGCAGGGCTGTAAATCTATATAAATAAAAATGTAATGTTCGTTTGTGGGATTAACATAACTCAGAAACCACTGGACGAATTGACACGAAATTTGGACAAAAGACACCCCTAACAGACCAAATAGTGTTCATCACCCCTAAAATTACAGGGAAAAAACACAACCCAACATCAACAACATCAACAACAAAAAACCCTAGCAGAACGGACTTTAAAACCCCAAACATATACCATACATACATACACACACACACACACATCTCCATATATATATACACACACACGCGCCACCAAAGATGGAATTGGACCTAAGTTGGCACACAGAGCTCCCATGACCAACAGAAAATACTGAAAGATTTTGGTGGGCATTGAATTTCAGTTTGGGAGTTGTAGTTCACCTACATCCAGAGAGCACTGTGGATTCAAACAATGATGAATCTGGACCAAACTTGGCATGCATACCCAATATGCCTAAATTTGAATGCTGGTGGATTTTGAGGGGAATTGGCCTGGACATTTTGGAGTTGATCCTGGGATTTATAGTTCACCTGCAATCAATGAGCATTCTGGACTCCACCAAAGATGGGATTAGACCAAACTTGGCACACAGAGCTCCCATGACCAACAGAAAATACTGAAAGGTTTTGATGGGCATTGAACTTCAGTTTGGGAGTTGTAGTTCACCTACATCCAGAGAGCACTGTGGACTCAAACAATGATGGATCTGGACCAAACTTGGCATGCATACCTGATCTACCCAAATTTGAATGCTGGTGGGTTTTAAGGGAAAATGGCTTGGGCATTTTGGGAGTTGTAGATACTGGGATTTATAGTTCACCTGCAATCAGTGAGCACTCTGAACTCTTTCCAAGATGGAATTGGACCAAACTTGGCACACACAGAGCTCCCATGACCAACAGAAAATACTGAAAGGTTTTGGTGGGCATTGAACTTCAGTTTGGGAGTTGTAGTTCACCTACATCCAGAGAGCACTGTGGACTCAAACAATGATGGATCTGGACCAAACTTGGTATGCATACCCAATATGCCTAAATTTGCATTTGGATTTTGAGGGGAATTGGTCTGGACATTTGGGAGTTGATACTGGGATTTATAGTTCACCTGCAATCAATGAGCAATCTGAACTCCACCAAAGATGGAGTTTAGGAACTAGGATTTATAGTTCACCTGCAGTCAGTGAGCAATCTGAATTCCACCAAAGATGGAGTTTAAAAATTTGGATTTATATTTCACCTGCAATCGAGCAATCTGAACTCCACCAAAGATGGAGTTTAGAAATTGGGATTTATAGTTCATCTGCAGTAAGTGAGCACTCTGAACTCCACCAAAGATGGAGTTTAGAAATTGGGATTTATAGTTCACCTGCAGTTATAGTTCACTCTGAACGTCACCAAAGATGGAATTGAACCAAACTTGGTACACAGAACTCCCATGAGCAGCAAAAAAAGTATTGAAGGTCTTTGGAGAAAATTCACCTTGATTTGTGGGAGTTGTAGTTCACCTACCTACATCCAGAGAGCACTGTGAACCCAAACACGGATAGATCTGGACCAAACTTGGCACACATACCTGATATGCTGAAATTAAATTACTGGAGGAGTTTGGGGGGAACTGACCATCCTTTCTGGGAGTTGTAGTTCACCCACAACCAGAAATGGTGACCTCCACAAATGATGGACTTGGACCAAACTTGGCACACACAATCGCCATGACTAACACAACCTACTGGAGGAGCTTGAGGGGAGTGACTCACCATAATGGGAGTTGTAGTTTACCCTACAGCCACATTCACATCCCTTTGCTGCTCATTTTCTTTGGAGGCTTTGAGTATATTTCTGAAAGGTCAATGAATATTTCAGTGAGAGAATGAGAGGGGAAAAATTATGAAGGAGAGCAGCAATCTTGTTTAGGTCAATGTCCTTGTTTGACCCCCATTTTGCTTCTTGGCTTCCCAGGTTTTCATATGTATTTGGAGAAGAAATCCATCACAAATCCATCACAATATATAATTCAATAATAATGTCTTAAAATTGGAAGCAGAACATCCAAGCTGAAGCCTGCAGATGGGTCTGAGCAAGGCCTCTGAGCATGTGCAGAGTGCATTTCAGGGGTATGGACAAATAATAGTAATAATAATAATAATAATATCTTTAAAATTGGATTTAAGAAGCAGAACTTCCAAGCTGAAGCCTGCAGATGGGTCTGAGCAAGGCCTCTGAGCATGTGCAGAGTGCATTTTCATCCCACTTCCATGGAAATACAATTTGATTTCCCCTAAGTCTGGATTTAAAGAAGCAGGAATTCCAAATTGAAGGCTGAAAATGGGTCCCAGTAGAGCTTCTGAGCATGTGCAGAGTGCATTTTCATCTCCTTACCCATAAACCTGGATTGAAAGAGGCAGAACTTCCAAATTGAAGGCTGAAAATGAGTCCCAGCAAGTCCTCTGAGCATGTGCAGAATGCATTGTCATCTCATTACCCGTAAACCTGGATTTAAAGAGGCAGGACTTCCAAATTGAAAGCTGAAAATCGGTCCGAGCAGGGTCTCTGGGCATGTGCAGAGAGCATTTTCATCACACTTCTATGAAAATACAATTTGCTTCCTCATAAGTCTGGATTTAAAGAGGCAGGACTCTTAAATTGAAGTCTGCAGATGGGTCTGAGGAAGGCTGCTGAGCATGTGCAGAGTGCAATTCATCTCCTTACCCATAAAACTGTATTTAAAGACACAGGACCTCCTTATTGAAGGCTGAAAATGGGTCCCAGCAGGGTCTCTGAGCATGTGCAGAGTCCTTTTTCATCTCCATACCCATAAACCTGGGTTTAAAGACGCAAGACTTCCAAATTGAAGGCTGAAAATGGGTCCCAGCAGGGCCTCTGAGCATGTGCAGAGTGCATTTTCATCACACTTTTATGAAAATGCAATTTGCTTCTTCATAAGTGGATTTAAAGAGGCAGGATTCTTAAATTGAAGCCTGCAGATGGGTCTGAGCCAAACCCTGAGCATGTGCAGAGTGCAATTTCATCTCTTTACCCATAAACCTGGATTTAAAGAGGCAGGACTTCCAAATTGAAGGCTGAAAATGGGTCCCAGCAGGGCCTCTGAGCATGTGCAGAGTGCATTTTCATCACACTTCCATAGAAATACAATTTGATTTCCAATACGTCTGGATTTAAAGAGGCAGGACTCTTAAATTGAAGATTGCAGATGGGTCTGAGCAAAGCCTCTGAGCATGTGAAGGATGCATTTTCATCTCTATCCCCATAAACCTGCATTTAAAGGGGCAGGACTTCCAAATTGAAGGCTGAAAATGGGTCCCAGAAAAGCCTCTAAGCATGTGCAGAGTACATTTTCATCTCCTTACCCATAAACCTGGATTTAAAGGGACAGGACTTCCAAACTGAAGGCTGAAAATGGGTCCCAGAAAAGCCTCTAAGCATGTGCAGAGTACATTTTCACCACACTTCCATAGATATACAATTTGATTTCCGATAAGTCTGGATTTAAAGAGGGAGGACTCTTAAATTGAAGCCTGCGGATGGGTCTGAGCCAAGCCTCTGAGCATGTTCAGAGTGCATTTCCATCTCTATGCGCATAAACCTGGATTTAAAGAGGCAGGACTTCCAAATTGAACCCTGCAGATGGGTCTGAGCCAAGCCTCTGAGCATGTGCAGAGTGCATTTTCATCTCCTTACCCATAAACCTGGATTTAAAGAGGCAGGACTTCCAAATTGAAGGCTGAAAAAGGGTCCAAGCAGGGCCTCTGAGCATGCCCAGAGTGCATTTCGTCACACTTCCATAGAAATACAATTTGATTTCCCTTAAGTCTGGATTTAAAGAGGCAGGACTTCCAAACTGAAGGTTGAAAATGGGTCCGAGCATGGTCTCTGAACATGTGCAGAATGCATTTTAATCTCATTACCCATAAACCTGGATTTAAAGAGGCAGGACTTCCAAATTGAAGTCTGAAAATGAGTCCAAGCAGGGTCTCTGGGCATGTGCAGAGTGCATTTTCATCACACTTTTGTGAAAATACAATTTGCTTCCTCATAAGTGGATTTAAAGAGGCAGGACTCCCAAATTAAACCCTGCAAATGGGTCTGAGCAAGGCCTCTGAGCATGTGCAGAGTGCATTTTCATCACACTTTTGTGAAAATACAATTTGCTTCCTCATAAGTCTGGATTTAAAGAGGCAGAAGTCTTCAACTGAAGTCTGCAGATGGGTCTGAGCCAAGCCTCTGAGCATGTGCAGAGTGCATTTCATCTCTATGCCCATAAACCTGGATTTAAAGAGGCAGGACTTCCAAATTGAAGACTACAGATGGACCTGAGCAAGGCCTCTGAGCATGTGCAGAGCGCATTTTCATTCCCTCCCATGAATCCACAGATTTCTGCTGTGGTTTTATTATAGTCCCCTTTTCCCTTGTAAAGATGTGCAGGATTTATGCAAGAGCAGCCACAAATCTGTTGGGAAAAGGAGGAGCAGAGTGTGTTTGTGTTAAAAGACAAAAATAGCAAGCCCTGGAGACAAAGGAAAGCAGGAGGAGGAGGAAGCGGCGTTGGTGATTGCCTTGGTCACAAAGAACACTTTCTATCACAAACGAAATGGCATGGGTTTCATTCCCAGGAAAAGGCTAGAACACCGGGATGTGTAGTACTCTCTTGCATAGCAAAGTACAGTCGGGCCTCTGTATCCACGGATTCGGCATCCACGGATTGAGCCATGCATGGTGTGTTTACACTGTTGCATTAATGCAGTTTAGCGCCGCTTTAATTGCTGCAGCTCCATGCTATGGGATCCTGGATAATGTACATGCATAGTGAGATGTCATAATAATGGGAAGCAAGGCGTTTTATTTGGGTTTGTCCATAAATAGCAAGTCCAAGGTATATATTAATTAGTTTTTACTGTAATGAAAAAGGCACTTCGTCACGAAAACATGATTCATAGGGCTACTTTTGTCCGTCCTTCTTCCCTCTTTCCTTCCTCCTTCCCTCTTTCTCCTTCCATCCTTCCCTTCCTCCCTTTAATCCTTCCTTCCTTCTGTCTTTCCTTCCTCCATCCCTTCCTTCCCTTCCGTCTTGTCTTTCCTTCCTTCCCTCTTCCACTCTTTCTTCTTCCATCCTTCCCTTCCTTCCTTTTGTCCTTTCTTCCTTTTCTCTTTCCTTCCTTCCTTCCCTTCCTCCCTTTCATCCTTCCTTCCCTCTTTCCTCCCTCCTTCCCTCTTTCTCTATTCATCCTTCGCTTCCACCCTTTCGTCCTTCCTTCCATCTGTCTTTCCTTCCTCCATCCCTTCCTTCCTTCCCTTCCGTCCATCTTGTCTTTCCTTCCTTCCCTCTTTCCTCCTTCCTTCCCTCTTTCTCCTTCCATCCTTCCCTTCCTCCCTTTTGTCCTTCCTTCCTTCTCTCTTTCCTCCCTCTCTCGCTCTTTGTCTTTCCTTCTCCTTTGTCTTTCCTTCCTTCTCTCTTTCCTTTACCCTTACTTCCATCCTTCCCTTCCTCCCTTTCATCCTTCCTTCCTTCCCTTTTCCCTTCCTCCTTCCCTTCCTTCCATCTTTCCCTTCCACCCTTTCATCCTTCTTTCCTTCTCTCTCGCCTTTCCTAACTTCCCTCTTTCCTTCCTCTTTCTCTTTTTCTCCTTCCATCCTTCCCTTCCTCCCTTTTGTCCTTCCTTCCTTCTCTCTTTCCTCCTTCTCTCGCTCTTTGTCTTTCCTTCCTTCTCTCTTTCCTTTACCCTTCCTTCCATCCTTCCCTTCCTCCCTTTCATCCTTCCTTCCTTCCCTTTTCCCTTCCTCCTTCCCTTCTTTCCATCTTTCCCTTCCACCCTTTCATCCTTCTTTCCTTCTCTCTCGTCTTTCCTAACTTCCCTCTTTCCTGCCTCTTTCTCTTTTTCTCTTTCCATCCTTCCCTTCCTCCCTTCCTACCCTTTAGTCTTTCCTTCCTTCCCTCTTTTCTCCTTCCTTCCCTCTTTCTCCTTCCATCCTTCCCTTTCTCCCTTTTCTCCTTCCCTCCTTCTCTCTTTCCTCCCTCCCTTGCTCTTTGTCTTTCCTTCTCTTTTGTCTTTCCTTCCTTCTCTCTTTCCTTTACCCTTCCTTCCTTCCATCCTTACTTTCCTCCCTTTCACCCTTCCCTTCCTCCCTTTCATCCTTCCTTCCCTTTTCCCTTCCTCCTTCCCTTCCTTCTATCTTTCCCTTCTACCCTTTCATCCTTCTTTCCTTCTCTCTCATCTTCCCTAATTTTCCTCTTTCCTCCTTCTTTCGCTCTCTCTTTCTCCTTTCATTCTTCGTTCCTTCCCTTTCATCTTACCTTCCTTCCTACTTTCCTCCCTCCTTCCATCTCTCCCTCTTTCTCGTTTCATCCTTCTCTTTCGTCTTTCCTGACTTGCCTCTTTCCTATCTCTTTCACTCTCTCCCTCTTTCTACTTCCATCTTTCCCTTCCTCCCTTCCATCCATCCTTCCTACACTTTTGTCTTTCCTTCCTTCATCCTTTCCTCTCTCCTTCCCTCTCTCCATCTTTCTCCTTCCATTATTTCCTTCCTCCCTTTTGTTCTTCCTTCTCTTTTTCCTTCCTCGTTCCCTTCCTTCCCTTCCAACTTTTCATCCTTCCCTTTTGTCTTTCCTTCCTTCCCTCTTTCCTCCCTTTTTCCCTCTTTCTCCTTTCATTCTTCCTTCCTTTCCTCTTCCTTTCCTCTTTCCTCCTTCCTTTCCTCTCTCCCTCTTTCCCTTCCATCCTTCCTTCCTTTCCTCTTTCCTCCCTCTCTCCTTCTCTCTCTCCCTCTTTCTTCTTCCATTCTTTCCTTCCCCCATTTTGTCCTTCCTTCCCTTTTGTTTTTCCTTCCTTCTCTCTTTTTTCCCTTCTTCCCTCTCTCCTTCCATCCTTCCATCCTTCCATTTTCCCATGTTCCTTTTGTCCTTCCTTCCTTCTTCCTTCCTTCCCTTCCCTTCCAGCCTTTCATCCTTCTTTCCTTCCCTATTGTCGTTCCTTCCATCCCTCTTTCCTCCCTCCTTCCCTCTCTCCCTCTTTCTCCTTCAATCCTCCCTCCCTTCCATCCTTCTTTCCTTCCCTTCCATGTTTCCTTCCTTCTCTCTTTCCTTCCTCCTTCACTCTCTCCCTCTTTCTCCTTCAATCCTTCCCTTCCTCGCTTCCATCCTTCTTTCCTTTCCTTTCCTTTCCTTTCATCTTTCCTTCCTTCCCTCCCTCCTTCCCTCTCTCCCTCTTCCATTCTTCCCCCATTTTGTCCTTCCTTTCCTCTTGTCTTTCCTTCCTTCTTTCCCTCTTTCTTCCCTCCTTCCCTCTCTCCTTCCATTCTTCTCATGCTCCTTTCCCTTCCTTCCTCCCCTTCCAGCCTTTATCTCCCTCTCTCTCTTTTCATCCTTCTTCTTTCCTTCCCTAGTCTGTCCTTCCTTCCCTCTTTCCTCCCTCCTTTCCTCTCTCTCCTTCCATCCTTCCCTTTCTCCCTTCCTTTCGTCCTCCCTTCCTTCTCTTTTTCCTTCATCCTTCCCTTCCTTCCACTTCTTATGTCCTACAGTTATATACATATTATAATACATACATTATACATATATTAAAGATATATAATATTGGTGTAGACGCAATCAGGAAAGTTTGGGGAGGCCGGAAAGGGCCAAGAGCGCATTCCTGGTTGGAGAGACTCCCTCCAGGATCCTGTATACCTGGTTTGCAGGTGTGACTTAGCTCAATGCCTTTTACCTTTCGCCTAGCCCAAAACGAGGCTCACCTGGCTCTCACCTGGGCTGGGCGTGTTTATTTTCTCCCCCTGGTTTCCATCCGTTGGTTGGAGCATCGAGTTACCTGCCAACCTGACCCCTCCCTGTTCCTCTTTGTGCAGGTATCTCTCTCTACAGCTCCACACACCTGGGCAGAGATTCCTGGTAAGGAAAAGCAACAGGTATATCTATCCCTCTCTAAGGTAAAGGAGCAGATGGAGGTCTGTGTCTCTTTTGGGAAGCACCTGATGATGCAAGGGATCCATCCGAAAGGCCTTGGGATACCTGTTTAATGATTGACAGGTGGGGAAAGCAAAAGGTCAGGCTCTACATTGGAAAGGGTGTCGGGTTGCCGGGCGGATTTCGTCTCCCCGGCACCATAGGACCCAATACAGCCTAGCTTTCCAGGTGAGTACATCTATATCATTTATGGGGCATCTATATCAGGCCTGGGCCAGGTTGGGCCCTCCAGGTGTTTTGGACTGCAACTCCCACAATTCCTAACAGCCGATAGGCTGTTAGGAATTGTGGGAGTTGTAGTCCAAAACACCTGGAGGGCCCAACCTGGCCCAGGCCTGATCCACAATGCACTCTGTTACCACTTTAACTTGGTTTCCCTGCATTTTCTTGCTAAAGCGTCTCCTTCTTTGCAAGGTAAACAACTGGAGGTAAGAGGTGACATTATGCACTCTGTGAATGCTCAGAGGCTAATGTTTCCTTCATTGTATTCGTGATGCTGGGCCGTGTTCAGCTTAATTTCTATCCTTTAAAAATATGTGAAAACTGGACATGATTTTAGACTCAATGCCCAGGAAGGAAGGAAGGAAGGAAGGAAGGAAGGAAGGAAGGAAGGAAGGAAGGAAGGAAGGAAGGAAGGAAGGAAAAAAGGAAGGAAAAAAGGAAGGAAAAAAGGAAGGAAGGAAAAAAAGTAAACAGGAAGGAAGGAAGGAGGAAGGGGAGGAAGGAAGGAGAGAGGAAGAGAGGAAGGAGAGGGGGAGGAGGAAGGAAGGAGGAGGAGAAAGGAAGACGGAAAGAAGAAGAAAGGGAAAGAAGGAAAGGAAGAAAAAGAAGGAAAAGAAGGGAAAGGGAAGAAAAGGAAGGAAGGAAGGAAGGAAGGAAGGAAGGAAGGAAGGAAGGGAAAGGAAGCGAGGAAGGGAGGAGGAAGGAAAGAAGGAGGGAAGGAAGAAAGGAAGGGAGAGAAGAAGAAAGAAAGGAAAGAGGAAAGGGAAGAATGGAAGGAAGGAGGAAGGGAAGGAAGGAAGATAAAGGAAGGAAGGATGGAAGGAAGGTAAAGGAAGGAAGGAGGGAAAGGAAAGAAAGAAGGAAGGAAAGAGAAGGAAGGAAAGAGAAGGAAGGAAGGAAGGAAGGAAGGAAGGGAAAAGGAAGGAAGGGAAAAAGAAAAGAAGGGAAGAAAAGGAAGGAAGGAAGGAAGGAAGGAAGGAAGGAAGGAAGGGAAGGAGGAAAAAGAAAGGGAAGAAGGAAGGAAGGAGGAGAGGAGGGAAGGAAGAAAGGAAGAAGGAAAGAAGGAGGAGGAGGAGGAAGGGAATAATGGAGAAGGAAGGGAATAAGGAAGGAGGGAAAGTAAGAAGTAAAGAAGGAATTAAAAGGGAAAGGAAGGAAAAAGGAGGAGGGGAAAGAAATAAGGAAAAATCTAATATATTATATTGTAATAGAATTATATTATATTCATTTCATATAAAATTTCCTTTATAAACAAAGCTTGGACATTTTTTCCTTGACATTCTTATGTCGTACAGTTATGTTTGTTGTTGTTCATTCGTTCAGTCGTCTCCGACTCTTCGTGACCTCATGGACCAGCCCACGCCAGAGCTCCCTGTCGGCTGTTACCACCCCCAGCTCCCTCAAGGTCAGTCCAGTCACTTCAAGGATGCCATCCATCCATCTTGCCCTTGGTCGGCCCCTCTTCCTTTTGCCTTCCACTTTCCCCAGCATAATTGTCTTCTCTAGGCTTTGCTGTCTCCTCATGATGTGGCCAAAGGACTTCCACTTTGTCTCTAGTATCTTTCCCTCCAGTGAGCTTTAGTCTGGCTTTATTTCCTGGAGGATGGACTGGTTGGATCTTCTCGCAGTCCAAGGCACTCTCAGCACTTTCCTCCAACACCACAGCTCAAAAGCATCGATCTTCCTTCGCTCAGCCTTCCCTAAGGTCCAGCTCTCACATCCGTAGGTGACTACAGGGAATACCATGGCTTGGACTAGGCAATGGATCTTGGTTGCCAGTCTGATGTCTCTACTCTTCACTATTTTATCGAGATTGGACATTGCTCTCCTCCCAAGAAGTAAGCGTCTTCTGATTTCCTGGCTACAGTCTGCATCTGCAGTCATCTTTGCACCTAGAAATACAAAGTCTGTCACGGCCTCCACGGTTTCTCCCTCTATTTTCCAGTTGTCAATCATTCTTGTTCCCATCATCTTGGTTTTTTTGACGTTTAGCTGCAACCCGGCTTTTGCGCTTTCTTCTTCCACCTTGATTAGAAGGCTCCTCAGCTCCTCCTCGCTTTCGGCCATCAGAGTGGTGTCATCTGCATATCTGAGGTTGTTAATGTTTCTTCCAGCAATTTTCACCCCAGCTTTGCATTCATCCATCCACAGTTATGTACGTATTATAATATATATTCTAGATATACTATTATATATATATATATATATATATATATATATATATATATATATATATATATATATATTATATATTCTAGATATAATATATTAAATATATTATTATATATAATATTATTAAATATAATATAATATAATATAATATAATTATCATTTTATTATATTATATTCGTTTCACACAAATCTTTCCTGTATAAACAAAGCGTGGACATTTTCCCCTTGACACTTCTTAAGTCCTACACTTCTTATTGTGTAGTTTACAAGGCTCGAGACCTTGCAAAACTGCAACGCCCAGGGACTCATAGCATTGAAAGCCACTAAAGTGCCGTGAAATCGCATCCATTGGACAGTGTAGATCCAACTCCAGACAGTTTTCCTTTCTTTAGAACGTCACTTTGCATTTTATCGTTCCTCCTTTGTGTATTTTCCAAACATTGCAAACATTTCCAGGGCAGCTTGAGCAAACAGCGCGGCGTTCCTCTCCGAACGGTTGCTGCAGGGAAAGCAAACAGACTTTGAATATGTTTTGTTTTTAAATTGTGAATTTTGTAATACTGTTTATATTGAATCCTGTTTTGCATATTTGTATGCATATCTCTCCTTCTGGAGAGATAAAGCAGGGCAATAATAATAATAATAATAATAATAATAATAATAATAATAAATTGCACTGGAGTTGGAAGGGAGCGGTAATTAGTAGTAATTTAGAAGTAATTCAGTTCCAACATCTTTGAACCCTCGCCTAAGATTCAAAACTATGCTATAAAGATTAGAAGGAGGAAACTTAGGGCAAGAGAGATGTCTTGCAAAAAAATTGCAATTTTATTTACTTTATTTTTTGCCATCGGGCTCATATTCTGATGCTTTTTGCAATCATGGAAGTGACTTTTGCATCATTTCCAGGCAGACGGGGAAAGGCCATCGTTGCACATTCCTAAATTCAGTGCCAGGAGAGATTCCCAACCCTCTGTCTGCATTCGCTCCTTGCCAATATCAACATAGACTTCTGTGCTTTGTGGTTGGTGCCACGTGGATTTGTAAACAGCAAAGTACAACCTTTGTGAATCCAGATGAACCCAACTGTATTTCCCAACTCTCAAGTCTATCGTGGTGCATCTATGCGCCTGAATTAAATCACTCTGCACATGTTCAGAGGCGCTGCACAGATCCATCTGCAGAATTCGGTTTTGTAGCTTTAAATTCAGGTTTATAGGGACGGCAAGCTCTGGTTGCATGGGAAACGAGATGAAAAAGCACTCTGCACATGCTCGGAAATCCTGCTCAAACTCATCTGCAGCTCCAGTTTGGAATTCCTGCCTCTTAGGCCCTCTGAGCATGTGCAAAATGCTTTTTTTATAGGGAAGGCAAAGCTGGTTTCATGGGAATGGGATGAAAAGCACTCAGCGCATGCTCAGAGGTACTTTGCAGATCTATCTGCAGGCTTCACTTTAGCAGCCTTAAATTCCTGGCTTATGGGGACGGCAAGCTCTGGTTGCATGGGAAATGAGATGAAAAGCACTCTGCACATGCTCAGAGGTCCTGCTCAAACCCATCTAGAGATGAAAAGCACTCTGCACATGCTCAGAGGACCTGCTCAAACCCATCGAGAGATGAAAAGCACTCTGTGCATGC
This sequence comes from Anolis sagrei, assembly GCF_037176765.1. Taxonomy (NCBI): domain Eukaryota; kingdom Metazoa; phylum Chordata; class Lepidosauria; order Squamata; family Anolidae; genus Anolis; species Anolis sagrei. Next base: position 103,728,312 of record NC_090034.1, read on the forward strand.
TCAGAGGACCTGCTCAAACCTATCTAGAGGCTTTGAGTTGATATTTTGACTCTGAAATCTAACTGGTTTTGTCAGAATGAGATGAAGAGCACTCTGCTCAGAAGCCCTGCTCGGACCCATTTGCAGCTCCAATTTGGAACTTCTGCCTCTTAGGACATCTAAGCATGTGCAGAGCGCTTTTATGGGGAAGGCAAAACTATTTTCATGGAAATGAGATGAAATGCACTCTGCACATGCTCAGAGGCACTGCTCAAACCTATCTAGAGGCTTTGAGTTGATATTCTGACTCTGAAACCCAAATGGTTTCCTGGGAAGGAGATGCAAAGCACTCTGTGCATGCTCAGAAGCCCTGCTCAGACGCATTTGCAGCTCCAATTTGGAACTTCTGCCTCTTAGGGCCTCTGAGCATGTGCAGAGCGCTTTTATGGGGAAGGCAAAACTATTTTCATGGAAATGAGATGAAATGCACTCTGCACATGCTCAGAGGCCCTGCTCAAACCCATCTAGAGGCTTTGAGTTGATATTCTGACTCTGAAACCCAAATGGTTTCCTGGGAAGGAGATGCAAAGCACTCTGTGCATGCTCAGAATCCCTGCTGAGACCCATTTTTAGCTCCAATTTGGGACCCTTGCCTCTTAGGTCCTCTGAGCATATGCAGAGTGCTTTTTTTATGGAGAAGGCAAAAGTAGTTTAGTGGGAATAAGATGAAAGGCACTCTGCACATGCTCAGAGGCCCTGCTCAGATGTATCTGCAGCTTCAACTGTATGAGGAGGGCAAACCAAGGGAGGCAAAAAGCACTTTGCACATGCTCAGAACTATCTGCAACTTCAACTGTATGAAGGGGGCAAGCCAAGGAAGGCAAAAAACACTCTGTGCATACTCAGAGGCCCTGCTCAGATCTATCTGCACCTGCAACTGTATGAGGAGGGCAAACCAAGGGAGGCAAAAAGCACTCTGCACATGCTCAGAGGCTCTGCTCAGATCTATCTGCAGCTGCAACTGTATGAGAGCAAACCAAGGGAGGCAAAAAGCACTCTGCACATGCTCAGAGGCTCTGCTCAGATCTATCTGCAGCTGCAACTGTATGAGAGCAAACCAAGGGAGGCAAAAAGCACTCTGCACATGCTCAGAGGCTCTGCTCAGATCTATCTGCAGCTGCAACTGTATGAGAGCAAACCAAGGGAGGCAAAAAGCACTCTGCACATGCTCAGAGGCTCTGCTCAGATCTATCTGCAGCTGCAACTGTATGAGAGCAAACCAAGGGAGGCAAAAAGCACTCTGCACATGCTCAGAGGCTCTGCTCAGATCTATCTGCAGCTGCAACTGTATGAGAGCAAACCAAGGGAGGCAAAAAGCACTCTGCACATGCTCAGAGGCTCTGCTCAGATCTATCTGCAGCTGCAACTGTATGAGAGCAAACCAAGGGAGGCAAAAAGCACTCTGCACATGCTCAGAGGCTCTGCTCAGATCTATCTGCAGCTGCAACTGTATGAGAGCAAACCAAGGGAGGCAAAAAGCACTCTGCACATGCTCAGAGGCTCTGCTCAGATCTATCTGCAGCTGCAACTGTATGAGAGCAAACCAAGGGAGGCAAAAAGCACTCTGCACATGCTCAGAGGCTCTGCTCAGATCTATCTGCAGCTGCAACTGTATGAGAGCAAACCAAGGGAGGCAAAAAGCACTCTGCACATGCTCAGAGGCTCTGCTCAGATCTATCTGCAGCTGCAACTGTATGAGGAGGGCAAACCAAGGGAGGATGAAAGCACTTTGCACATGCTCAGAGACCCCTCCTTTCCAACTTTTTTGCCTTGGTGACGTAGTTACATGGTGCTAGGTCTCTTATCGCATAGAGATGGGAAGCTTTCGAGCCCGGGAATCACATGCTGGCAAAATAAGGGCATTGACCTAAATACGATTTCTGCTTCTTCGGTGTAGAATTAAATACATTTAAAATATCCGCTGAGCTTTTAGAAATGCAGTTTTGGGAGTCATCGGGAGAAAAGGATCCAAGGGATGCAAACGCAGCAAATAGAGGGATTTGCAGTTCCAAATTATTTTTAGAGTTTTTGCAAAGCTAGAAATTAAGGGATCGAGTGACAATTGCACAAAAAGGTGGCAATGCCCTGGTTATTTTTTTCCTGCTTTCTTTTGCAATAAAAGGCTTTTGTGTTCCAAAGGCATTTTTTTCCCTTGTCTTTTTTGGATAATCTCCCCAAATCCCTTCTCTTGTCACAATATATCCTTTTGGGCCTTTTCCCTTTGAATGAAAGCAAGAGCCATTCAATCTCTTCTTTGCTTGTTGTGTGTGGCATTGGTTACATGGCAGGGAAAACAAATCCAGTTGTCTTTCCTTTGTCCCTCAATTTGGAACGGGGATTTCTTTGCATTTCATTTGTCGTCTTGCTTTTCCAGGGCTCCTGCGCCTTTAATTAAAGTGTTGCAGGGCTCCTGCACCTTTAATTATAACAGTTCTGGGGGTCATAAATAATTAATAAAGCCATCCCAGGACTCATGCACCTTTAATTAAAATAGTCTAGGATGCAATGCATCTTTAGTAAAACCATTCCCGGGCTCCTGCATCTTTAATTAAAATGTTGCAGGGCTCCTGCACCTTTAATTATAACAGTTCTGGGGATCATAAATAATTAATAAAGACATCCCAGGACTCATGCACCTTTAATTAAAACAGTCTAGGATGCAATGCACCTTTAATAAAACCATTCCAGGGCTCCTGCACCTTTAATTAAAATGTTGCAGGGCTCCTGCACCTTTAACAGTTCTGGGGGTCATAAATAATTAATAAAGACATCCCAGGACTCATGCACCTTTAATTAAAACAGTCTAGGATGCAATGCACCTTTAATAAAACCATCCCAGGACTCCTGCACCTTTAATTATAACAGTTCTGGGGGGTCATAAATAATTAATAAAGCCATCCCAGGACTCATGCACCTTTAATTAAAACAGTCTAGGATGCAATGCACCTTTAATAAAACCATTCCAGGGCTCCTGCACCTTTAATTAAAATGTGGCAAGGCTCCTGTACCTTTAATTATAACCGTTCTGGGGGTCTTAAATAATTAATAAAGACATCCCAGGACTCATGCACCTTTAATTAAAACAGTCTAGGATGCAATGCACCTTTAATAAAACCATTCCAGGACTTCTGCACCTTTAATTATAACAGTTCTGGGGGGTCATAAATAATGAATAAAGCCATCCCAGGACTCATGCACCTTTAATTAAAACAGTCTAGGATACAATGCACCTTTAGTAAAACCATTCCAGGGCTCCTGCACCTTTAATTAAAATGTGGCAAGGCTCCTGTACCTTTAATTATAACAATTCTGGGGGTCATAAATAATGAATAAAGCCATCCCAGGACTCATGCACCTTTAATTAAAACAGTCTTGGATGCAATGCAAGACATAGGAGCCCTGGACAGTTTTAATTAAAGGTAAAGGAGCCCGGAGTAGTTATATTAAAGGTGGACTTTTTTTATGGCTGGACTTTTTTTATGGAAGGTGCATGAGTCCCAGGATGGCTTTATTAATTATATATGACTCCAGAACTGTTATAATTAAAGGTGCAGGAGTCCTGAACCGTTTTAATTAAAGATGTAGGAACCCTGGAGTGATTTATATATGACTCCAGAATTGTTATAAATAAAGGTGCTGGAGCCCGGGACTGTTTTAATTAAAGACATAGGAGTCACAGAGTATTTTTTATTAAAGGTGCATTGAGTCCTGGACTGTTTTAATTAAAGGTGCATGAGTCCTGGAATGGCTTTATGAATGATATATGACCCCCAGGACTGTTATAATTAAACATGCAGGAACCCTGGACTGTTTTAATTAAAGATGTAGAAGCCACAGCGTACTTTTATTAAAGGTTAATTGAGTTCTGGACTGTTTTAATTATAGATGTAGGAGCCATGGAGTACTTTTATTAAAGGTTAATTGAGTCCTGGACTGTTTTAATTAAAGGTGCATGAGTCCTGGAATGGCTTTATGAATTATATGTGACTCCCAGGACTGTTATAATTAAAGGTGAAGGAGCCTTGGACTGTTTTAATTAAAGACGTAGGAGTCACGGAGTACTTTTATTAAAGGTTCATTGAGTTCTGGACTGTTTTAATGAAAGATGTAGGAGCCATGGAGTACTTTTATTAAAGGTTAACTGAGTTCTGGACTGTTTTAATTAAAGTTTTAGGAGCCACGGAGTACTTTTATTAAAGGTGCATTGAGTCCTGGACTGTTTTAATTAAAGGTGCATTGAGTCCTGGACTGTTTTAATTAAAGGTGCATGAGTCCTGGAATGGTTTTATGAATGATATATGACCCCCACGACTGTTATAATTAAACATGCAGGAGCCCTGGACTGTTTTAATTAAAGGTGTAGAAGCCACGGAGTATTTTTTATTAAAGGTTAACTGAGTTCTGGACTGTTTTAATTAAAGATGTAGGAGCCACGGAGTACTTTTATTAAAGGTTAACTGAGTTCTGGACTGTTTTAATTAAAGTTGTAGGAGCCACGGAGTACTTTTATTAAAGGTTAACTGAGTTCTGGACTGTTTTAATTAAAGTTGTAGGAGCCACGAAGTACTTTTATTAAAGGTGCATTGAGTCCTTGACTATTTTAATTAAAGGTGCACAAGTCCTGGAATGGCTTTATGAATTATATATGACTCCTAGGACTGTTATAATTAAAGGTGAAGGAGCCCTGGACTGTTTTAATTAAAGGTGCATGAGTCCTGGAATGGCTTTATGATTTATATATAACCCCCAGGACTGTTATAATTAAATATGCTGGAGCCCTGGACTGTTTTAATTAAAGGTGTAGAAGCCATGGAGTACTTTTATTAAAGGTTAATTGAGTTTTGGACTGTTTTAATTAAAGATGTAGGAGCCACGGAGTACTTTTATTAAAGCTTAATTGAGTTCTGGACTGTTTTAATTAAAGGCGCACGAACCCTGGACTGTTTTTCCTCTGTTTTTGGCAGACCTCGGGTGTGCCACTCCTTTTGTCTTCCCAAAGGTCTCTCCCATTTCCTGCCAAGCAGGTGAATGTGGAAAATGCTCAGCAGGTTTCGTTGGTATCCCTAGGCAATAAACCTTGAAGTGTTTGTTTATCTGAGAAGCAGATAAGCGGCTGTGAACTTGGCTGGCTAAGCATGGAAAAAAGGGAGCTGCGGTTTGTTTGTCTCGAGGGGGGTTAGAGTTCTTTCTTGTACGTATCACTCTCGATAACAAGTGGCCCTTTGCCCTGCTTTGCTTTCAGTTCTCCCAGGTCTTGAACGCATTCCTCCAAAGAGCATCATGTCCTTCGGATGCTCGGTGATCCCTCGGAGAAGTTGCACGCATCCAGAACCGGGCAGGTAGCAGATCTGGGATCCCATTGACGTCTCCAAGGATGCAGAAAGTGGTCTTGCAGAAGGGGGCTCTCCCATTGGAGCATGGGATGTCCACATTAGATGCTCAGGACCTGTGCACAGCATCTGTGGAGAGGCGCATCAGGTGGGAGAAGCTTCATATTTATATGGAGATATATACCATATTTCCTCTAAGACACCATTGATTCTAAGAGGGACATTAATATGTGCTTCTTTGTGTATTGTATACTTATATGGAGATATATACCGTATTTATTATAAGACGCCATCGATCATAAGAGGCACACTAATGTGTGCTTTGTGTATTATATACTTATATGGAGATAAGTCTATAATACATATTTATACCATATTTCCTCTATTCTAAGACACCACCAATTGTATGTGGTGCACTAATATGTGCTTGTTTGGGTATTATATATTTATATGGATCTATATACCGCATTTATTCTAAGACACCATTGATGATTAGTGGCACACTAATCTGTGCTTTTTTGGGTATTATATATTTATATGGAGCAATCTACCATATTTATTCTAAGACGCAGAAAGAGAAGCGTCGTCAAGCAAAATCCAGGGTCGAGTGGGAGAAATCCGAAACAGTGCTGCTCGAGTGTCCGCAGAAGCAGTGTCTTTAGTCAAACCGGTCCAGGTCCAGGAAGGGCGAAGTCCACATTCATGAGAAGCCAATCCGGGTCAATAACATGCGAACGAACAGGAGGTCTAAACTGCAGATCCTAAACCAACACCGAACACTAAACAGGCAGCAACAAGTCTACAAGAATCTTTTCCAATACACAGCACCCAACACACAAACGCACATCAACACCTTGCCTTCTGCAAGGACCCCTCACCCCTGAACCCACTTTTATTTACAAATCATCATCAGAAGATGATCAGAAGAAGGAGCCCCTGGTGGCGCAGTGGGTTAAAGCCCTGTGCCGGCCAGACTGAAGACCGACAGGTCACAGGTTCGAATCCGGGAGAGACGGATGAGCTCCCTCTATCAGCTCCAGCTCCTCATGTGGGACATGAGAGAAGCTTCCCACAAGGATGATAAAACATCAAATCATCCGGGCGTCCCCTGGGCAACGTCCTTGCAGACGGCCAATTCTCTCACAACAGGAGCGGTCGCTCCTGACATGACAAATAAATAAATCAGAAGATGAACTGACCACCGCCCCATCATTATCCCCCGCAGCTGCTCCCAGCTCCTCACGTGAATTCCCTTGTCCTTCCCTCCAATTCCTCCATCTCCTATCAAGACTTTGGTCCCTCCCAAGACTCAGTTGGATCCCCTGATTGCCAGTCTTCACCCCCAAAGAACCCCATAAAGGTATCACTAGTTGTTGGCTCCTCACAAATAGCTTGCACTTCTCTTTTCTTAGTCCAATCCATGGTGTCTCCTTCTTCTCCTTCGCTCATTGACCCATTATCCCCAAAAAATCCCTCAAACAGCTCCTCATCAGTAGGTGCTGTAAGTATGTCCCGGATCCTCTTCCTCTGCTGCTCATCATCAGATTCCTGCTCCCTAGTAACCCTTTTTCCCCTTCTGGCACCCATACTACTGTTTGTAATGTTACTCACAGGCTCTACTACAGCAGTGTGCTGTGTGTTTTATATACTTATATAATAATAAATAAATATTATTATTTATTTATTTATACCCCACCACCATCTCCCCAAGGGGACTCGGAGTGGCCTACATGAGGCCAAGCCCAACAACCCAATGCACTGTATTTATTGTAAGAGGCACACTAATTTGAGAACCGTATCTATATCTATATATGACGCATACTAATGTGAGCTTGTTTGTGTATTATCTATATATATAAAATGCTCTGTGCGTAATGAGTACCAAAAAAAAAAGTTTCTATGGGGATATGTGCCATATTTATTCTAAAACGCCACCAATTGTAAGACACACGCTAATGTGTGTTTCTTTGCGTAGTATATATTTATATGGCTCTATATACCATACCTTGGGAAGTCTGACTTGGCCATGGTGGTCCACGCTCTGGTTACATCCCGTATAGACTACTGCAACGCTCTCTACGTGGGGTTGGCTCTGAAGACTGCCCGGAAGCTGCAATTAGTCCAACGCTCGGCAGCCAGGCTACTGACAGGAGCAGGGTACGGGGAGCGCACAACTCCTTTGTGGCATCAGCTCCACTGGCTGCCAATTAGCTTCCGAGCACAATTCAAAGTGCTGGTTTTAATCTATAAAACCCTTTACGGTTCGGGCACAGTTTACCTGTCCGAATGTATTCTTCCCTATGAACCATCAAGGCTGTTAAGATCTTCTGGTGGGACCCTGCTCTCGGTCCCACCACTTTCGCAATTGTGTCTGGTGGGAACGAGAGACAAGGCCTTCTCTGTGGTGGCTCCCCCAGCTATGGAACTCCCTCCCGAATGAGATTAGATCCGCCCCTTCCCTCTTGACCTTCAGGAAGCCAGTGAAAGCTATGGAACGAGGCCTTCCCAGAATAATGACCAAGCCCGACAATTGAACAAAGTTTTTGACCACACGTGGACTGAGTTTGGACATGATATTACTGTTGGCGAATTGGCTTATATGTATTTTATTCTATACTAGCAGTCCCCTGCCACGCGTTGCTGTGGTCCAGTCTGGTGATATGGAAAATAAAGTAATTAGAAAGTGTTGGTTTCTAATATATGTAATGTCTTTATGCTTCTGGGTAAACAGTATTTCTTGATGTTTCTTTGTCCGTGTTGACGTAGAGATTGTCTGGTTCGCCTACTCTGGAACATGCAACATAGAATTATCCATCTTTAGGAGTCCCTTTCAAATATATAATACTTTATCTCTCTGTGTGTGAATCATATATATCTATCTATATCTATGGCTGGATGGCTCTCTGTCAGGAGGGCTTTGATTATGTTTTCTTGACCTGGTGAAGAGAGTTGGACTCGATGGCCTTAAGTATTTTCTGTTGGTCATGGGGGATATGTGTGGGAAGTTTGCCCCAATTATGTCATTCGTGGGGTTCATTCAGAATGGTCTTTGATTGTAGGTGAACTATAAATCCCAGTAACTACAACTTCCAAATGCCAAGGTCTATTTCCCCAAACTCCATCTGTGTTCATATTTGGGCATATGAAATATTTGTGCCAAGTTTGGTCCAGATCCATCATTGTTTGAGTCCAGAGTGCTCTCTGGATGTAGCTGAACTACAACTCCCAAACTCAAGGTCAATGTCCACCAAACATGGTAGTATTTTCTGTTGGTCATGGGAGTTCTGTGTGCCAAGTTTGGTTCAATTCCATCATTGGTGGAGTTCAGAATGCTCTTTGATTGTAGGTGAACTATAAATCCCTGGAACTACAACTCCCAAATGACCGCACACTAATATGTGCTTCTTTATTATATGAAGATATAGACCACATTTTCTCTTTTCTAAGATTCCAGTAAATAGAGTAGTTATCTTTGGTTATGGTTGTTTTGTCCTTTGACGAATCCTTCGTTCCCAAACCAGGCAGGACCAAGCATGGCAGCTCCAGAAGACCCTCCAAGACATGGTTTTCCAATTCCGGGACTGGCTGCGCTTAGCCGAAGCGGTGGCTTCGTCCCCGGCGTCTTCCCAGGTCTCTTTCGCCCGTTCCAAGAAAGAGCTCCAAAGGTTCGAGGTAAGAAGAAACCACCTTCTTCCCAAAGCTAGGTCATTGATTGTGATTTGGAGCCGCCTTTTACTAAACTTTCCTGGTAGAAAAAAAAAGGAGAAGCATTTGATAGCCTGGGATCGCGGTCGTTTTATCTCCGGGGCCAAGAATCACAGGGAGCGAACAAGCGAGGCATTGAGGAAGAAGAAAGAGAATACGGCTTTGTTCTCCTTCCATTGACACATATTTTTGGGGTGAATTTTCCACCTTGCAAACCCTGCTCACCTTTTGGAGGGAGGAAAACAAATCATGGCAAGATGGGATAGGCTTTGCTCGGAGACGTTGAAATTGCTCTTGACTCCCAGCCAAAGACGGTTGAATTGCTCCAAGGCTTACATCACGACTTAATAAAGACAGTTTGCTGTCCCTCTTCCAAGTTGCCAAGAAAACAATGAGGAAAGTTACTTTTTTTTTGTGGAGGGGATTATAGTATGCAGAACCCCTCGACATAGGAGGATATGGTTAGGAGTTGCAATCAGAAGCGGCTCAAGCGATACGCCAATTACGCTTTTGCTTAGGGCGCACCTCCCCGGGGGGCGCTCTTGAGGAACCCTACTTGCAATGCAAAAGGAACCTTTCTGTGCTATCCAAGAAAGTTATTATTATTTATTATTATTTATTTGACTTGTATACCGCTACTCCCAGTTTGGCTTGGAGCGGTTTACAGAAACAAATTGAAACAATACAATTAACTTTAAAAATAACCATAACAGTAACAATAAGCAGCGAGAACAGGCATAGTTGCAACCGTTTGGGTGATTTCTCAGCTTTCGGGTGGCATGCAGTCCATCGGCAATGATTTTTGGCTTCTACTTGTGATAGCAAAACTGTATATCTTCCTATTAATACCAAGGATAGTCCAATATAATTCATTCTATAATAGTGTATAAACCGGGGAGCGGTATGAGCTCCCTCTGTTAGCCCCAGCTTCTGCCAACCTAGCAGTTCGAAAACATGCAAATGTGAGTAGATCAATAGGTACCGCTCCAGCGGAAAGGTAATGGCGTTCCATGCAGTCATGCTGGCCACATGACCTTGGAGGTGTCGATGGATAACGCCGGCTCTTCGGCTTCGAAATGGATATGAGCACCAACCCCCAGAGTCGGACACAACTGGACTTCATGTCAGGGGGAAATCATTTACCTATATTATATACAGTAGAGTCTCACTTATCCGACCTTCACTTATCTGACATTCCATCTTATCCGACGCTCTTAGTTCTTTATTTACTATTATAATTTTAGAGGGTTTTTTTAATACTGGTAGCCAGATTTTGTTCATTTTCATGGTTTCAAGGTTTCTTCCTTTCTATTGAACTAAACTCCAACACAGGGGAACTCCAGACAAGAAACAATCAGGAACACCTAATCACCTCTCAACAAAAGATTCTCCCAGGCAGTACCAAGCCACACCTAAAAACTCCCAAGCCATCAAATGCTAATCAAGGTAGCCAACTGAAACATTCACACCTACCTCCAACAGACAAGAGTTCTTTCTCCCACCTTAGACACTATTCCATGGATATATAAACCCCTTTTTCCTAGTTTCCAACAGATCTTACAACATCTGAGGATGCTTGCCATAGATGCAGGCAAAACGTCAGGAGAGAATGCTTCTAGAACATGGCCATACAGCCCAAAAAACCAAATAATACACAGGGAGAAATATAGAAATATAGAAATCATGATATAGAAAACATACCCACTTATCCCTCCCCCCAGTGTCCCATAGATAAATTGATGTGAGAGCCGTTTAGCAGTGGAACTCTCTGCCCCGGAGTGTGGTGGAGGCTCCTTCTTTGGAAACTTTTAAACTGAGGCTGCATGGCCATCTTTCAGGAGTGATTTGAATGCAATATTCCTGCTTCTTGGCAGAATGGGGTTGGACTGGATGGCCCATGAGGTCTCTTCCAACTCTATGATTCTATGATTCTATGATTCTATGATAAGAGCCTTGATCATGGCTCAATATATGTCCATAGTTCATTACAGGAAAGTCCATAGACCAAAGTATGTCCATAAAGGGGAGAAAAGTCCTTGATATGGGGTAAAAAGGTTCAAAAATCATAAGGGAGAGGCATAGCGATTCCACTGAGCCAAGATATGGAGCTCTGCATCACTGGGGCTGAAGCTTGTCCTTTGGTCCTTGGAGAACTATAACTCCCTCCAAGGGCTGGAACCAGGTGGCAGATCCACTCCCCAAAGGTCTCATGGGATGACCACATCAACTCCCTGGGTCCTGGGGCTCCAGAAGGACAAAGAAGTGACGGCGGGAGCAGCACAGCAGCAAAGGGCTCAGTTTGACAATCTGCTGTTTTTCTTTTAAGATATATTCTCAAAAATAAAAAGGTTATTCCCAGAGCGCAGGAGCCCAAATGCAAAAAGTGAGATAGCAGATAGAGTTAGAATTTAGCTAGGAAAAATATGGCACCAAAATGGAGTCGTTTGGTTAACTCGCGGATACGGGGGCCCGAGGGGTTTCCGTATCCGCGGTTTAAAGAAATGCAGATTCGGCCTCCCTGGGACTCCTGGAAGCCATCAGGCCCAGAAAAGGATAAATTAATGCATTAGATACTTATGAGTCAGGAAATAGACACAATGTATCACTATGAAGAGGTGAAGGTTACAATTAAATTAGTCTTTATTAGGGGTTTTGTTACAATGTTTGAGCTGGGGAGAGAAGCAAATGTTGCAAAGAGTCCCTGGTTGAGGCTGCTCATCAGAGTTGGCCCAATGGGGCATTCAGGAACTGTGGAACCCCCTGCAGCTGGTTGGATCAGCTGGAAAGCAGGGGTCTGGGGCGGATTCGGCATCATTGACATGAGTGAAAAACTATGGTAATGAATTTCCTCTCCTCCAAGGCGCTGCAAAGACAGGTCTCTGACAAGCTGTTGCCTTTGGAAGCATTGAACCGACAATACTGTCGGCTGGTGCGGAGAGGCGGCGTTTGCCCTGAAATCAAGTCCCGGGTTCAAGATGTCAACCGGCGTTGGGATGCTTTGAAGGTTTGGTCCGCAGTCGTCTCCAAGAGGCTGAAGGTGAGGAGGCTTGCACACATTAGATTCACTTACTCTGTGGCTTGAATGCTATTTTTAATAATAATAGTACACGGCGGTGTAGACTCGTTCAATCCAATCATGTGGATTATCTGCTTTGATAATCTGGATTATATGTCAGTGTAGAAGGAGCCTAAAGCAAAAGCAAACTGTGGCCTGTAACCTGAGGTCTTTCTGCTTCTCTCATTCTCCTCTTTCAGCATGTTGTGAAGCAACGGGAAGAGTTCGAATCGGAGCGCGAGACCCTCCGGCTGTGGCTGATGGAGCTGGACCTCCGCCTCACCGACGTGGAGCATTTTTCGGGTGGCACATCCTTGGAAAAAATGATTCAGCTGCAGGTAAAACATGTACAACTCCTGCAACTACAGATCCCATATTTGCACTGGACTCAAAGATTCCTCAACCTGGTTTTGTTGTTGAGCAATTTAGAATGGCTGTGGATTAGGCCCAAGCCATTGTGGGTTGCCTAGTGAGAAAAGAGAAGCCAATATTGCAAAAGAAATTTCAGCAAGCAGAAGCCACCAAGATATTTTATTGCGATCCAGCTGGAAAGGATGCAAAGCCATGATATTTCATCAGGCAAGCATACAGTGAATACAAAATAAAGCCTTTTTATACATAAAACAGAGCTGTCAGTTTTGAATTTCCTGCTCCACACCCCTCTGCCGGCTCGGTGATGATTGGCTGGCGCTCTACAGCTGGGAGGAGGCTAGGCCGCCTCCTGAGCGCCTCAGTCATTGGGTGAGCTTCTGCCGCCTTGGCCCGCTCGCCAATCAGGAGAGAGGGAGGCGGGACGAGAGGGAAACAATGAAGTCTTGAGTGGATTATGGAAATATATGGTGTCCAAATAACCGGCGAGTCCTCAGGGGCCTTCAAGCCAGCCAACTTATTGTCTTGAAGGGTGACAATCAACGTTGATGTCTGGCAAGCCTACCAGGATCCGGATTTTCCTTGAGCTGGGATATGGAGACAATGGGGCAATCTTGGTTGAAGTTTCGGTTGAAGGAAGTTTGAGTGAGTAAACAGATCAGGACAAAGTGTGGCTTTCTGAAGGCCCTTTGTCCTGTTGAGATATGAGCATTTATGCCAAGTGGGCATCTCCGTCTGGGGGGTCAAATTCCGAGCCTCAGGGTCAAAGGCCATTGTATTATCCATGCAAATATATCCTTTGACAAGGTTCTTTTCAAACAGGAGATTTCCTCCTTCCAGGGTCACTGAGAGTGGCTTCTTATTTTTTTATACATTTCTTATAAAAGGGAATAGGACATAGGGGGCTTGAAAAGGTAAAGTTTCCAAAAGGTTTCTAAGAGCCCTTCAGAAGGGAAAAAGTCCCATAGAAGTTCAAGAGAGTACATAAGTGTAAAGGGAGGGGGTTTCTCAGTAATAAATGTGTTACCTTCTGCTATATATGAAACATAGGGCATAAAACCTTGATTAAATGTACACACTATCTGACATGGGGAAGGGTCCACGTTGTTGCTGCTGTTGTTAGTGTCTTTGCAAATTGACCAAGACTTGACCCCTATTATCCAGCCTGATGTCCTTGTCCTTAGCAAAACTATAAGTTACTATCTCTTATGGGGCGGGGGGGGGGGTGGGTCGTCATGTTCGACTTCAGTATTGTTTGAGATCAAATAATCTGACTGTGAGAGCTGTTCAGCAGTGGAACTCTCTTCATCGGAGTGTGCTGGAGGCTCCTTCTTTTGGATGCTTTTAAGCAGAGGCTGGATGGCCATCTGTCGGGGGTGCTTTGAATTCGATTTTCCTGCTTCTTGGCAGAATGGGGTTGGACTGGATGGCCCATGAGGTCTCTTCCAACTCTAGGATTCTATAAACCATCATAAATTCTCCTCGAAGTGGGCCTGTAGTTGCGTTGGTGGACTTTGCAAAATGCTAGGAGATCCGTCGCTTCCGAGAAAGCTTGTTGTTATCCTCCTCCGCCTTTTCGCCTTTGGCTTTTTCCAAAAAAAGGAGATGCTATCTGTCGGAAAATTGGGTTTTGGGTGGACCACACACGGATCCTGCTTATTGAGCGGCTTGTTTGCCCACACCTGGAAGCTATGCATAGGTGTTGCCAGATCCTTTCTGCCGATCACAATGTGCAAACCCAGAGCTTTTTATTTGCTCACGCATTCAACTTCTATCCCAGGCATGGGCCAACTTGGGCTCTCCAGGTGTTTTGGACTCCAACTCCCACAATTCCTAACAGCCTCGGGCTTAAGCGGCTGAGGGGGGAAAGGAAAGGGCCTGAGGCTGTTAGGAATGGTGGGAGTTGGAGTCCAAAACACCTGGAGAACCCTATTTTGCCAATACCTTGGTTAGATGGCCATCTGTTGGGGACGCTTTGATTGTGCCTTCCCTGCCTGGCAGAATAGGCTTGGAATTGAATGTTAATTTGTGGGATTAACATAACTCAAAAACCACTGGATGAATCGACGCCAAATTTGGACACAAGACAGTGTTCCCTCACATGATCCAGGACCACGCGCGGAAAGTGAAAATCCGCAGAAGTAGGGATGCTATTTATATAAATCAAAATGTAATGTTCGTTTGTGGGATTAACATAACTCAAAAACCACTGGACAAATTGACACCAAATTTGGACACTACACCCCTAACAGTGTATGTGTATGCATATATACACACACATGCACTAGCTGTCCCCTGCCACGCGTTGCTGTGGCCCTGTCTGTGTATATGTGTTTGTGTGTGTGTATATTTTTGTGTGCATATGTGTGTTTACGTGTATATATGGGTGTATACATGTGTGTGTATATATATGTGTGTGTATATATTGCGTATTTTTGTGTTTATGCATATTGTGTATATGTGTGCCTGTCTATATGCATATTTGTGTGTATATGTGTATGTATTTGTATATGTATATGTGTGTACATGTGTATATGTATGTATATATGTATATTTCTGTGTGCATGTGTATATGTATATATGTGTGTGTAAGAATGTGTGCATGTGTATATGTATATATGGCATATTTTTTGGGTTTGTAAGTCTATTCCACTGGGGTTTTGTGTGTATATGTGTGATTGTGTGTATATATGGGTGTATACATGTATATATATATGTGTGTATGTGTATATTGTGTATTTGTGTGTTTATATGTGTACATGCATATTGTGTATACATGTGCTTGTCTATATGCATATTTGTGTGTATATATGTGTGTATGTATTTGTATATGTATATTTGTGTGTGGATGTGTATATGTATATATGTGTGTGTAAGAATGTGTGCATGTGTATATGTATATGAGTGTATGTGTATATCTGTATATATGGTGTATTTTTTGGGTTTTTAAGTCTATTCCACTGGGGTTTTGTGTGTATATGTGTGTTTGTGTGTATATATGGGTGTATACATGTATGTATATATATATATATGTGTGTATATTGTGTATTTGTGTGTTTATATGTGTACATGCATATTGTGTATATGTGTGTATGTATTTTTATATGTATATGTGTGTGCATGTGTATATGTATATATGTATATGTATGTGTGCGTAAGAATGTGTGCATGTGTATATGTACATGAATGTATGTGTATCTGTGTATATGGCGTATTTTGGGGTTTTTTAAGTCTATTCCACTGGGGTTTTGTGTGTGTGTGTGTTTAGGGGTGATGGACACTCGTTGGACTGTTAGGTATATGTATACTTGTGTGTGCATGTGTATATGTATATATGTGTGTATGTATATGTATGTGTGTGTGTGTGTGTGTAAGAATGTGTGCATGTGTATATGTATCTGAGTGTATGTGTATCTGTATATATGATGCATTTTTTGGGTTTTTAAGTCTATTCCACTGGGGTTTTGTGTGTATATGTGTGTTTGCGTGTATATATGGGTGTATACATGTATGTATATATATATATATGTGTGTGTGTGTGTGTGTATATATTGTGTATTTGTGTGTTTATATGTGTACATGCATATTGTGTATATGTATGTATGTATTTGTATATGTATATGTGTGTGCATGTGTATATGTATATATGTGTGTATGTATATGTATGTGTGTGTAAGAATGTGTGTATGTGTATATGTATATGAGTGTATGTGTATCTGTATATATGGTGTATTTTTTGGGTTTTTAAGTCTATTCCACTAGGGTTTTCTGTGTGTGTGTGTTTAGGGGTAAATGGACACTCGTTGGACTGTAAGGTGTCTTGTGTCCAAATTTCGTGTCAATTGGTCCAGTGGTTTTTGAGTTATGTTTATCCCCCAAACGAACATTACACTTTTATTTATATAGATGTATATAATATATGGACATTTATTGGGACTGCATGAGAAACCTATGCTTCCCAAAGGGCTCTGCAGCTTTCAAAGCTTGAGGACTCCTCTTGTAGGCCTTCCAGGAAGATGTGCAGGCCAATGCCGAGCGCGTGGACCACTTTCTGGTGCACGGGGAGCGCCTGATCCAGAAGAGCCACCCTGAAGACGCTGAGATCTTGGAAGAGGAGCTGCAGGACCTGAGCTGCTTCTGCCAGGAGGTCTTCCGCAGGGTCTTCCGCTTCCGACGGAGACTGGTCAGCATGAGGCTGGTACGTCAAGGTGATGCAATAACAATCATAGAATCCTGGATTTCGAAGGGACCCCCAAGGGCCATCTAGTCCAACCCCCTTTTGCCATGCAGGGAGGCACAATCTGATCCCTCCCGACAGATGGCCATCCAGCCTCTGTTGAATTATAGAATCCTAGATTTGGTAGACATCCCCAAAGACCATCCAGTCAAAGCCATCTTGACAGATGACCATCCAGCCTCCATTGAATTATAAAACCCTAGAGTCCCTTCCAAACATCATGTTCCATAGTGATAATGAAGCATGGCTATCGTATCACATCTCAGCTTTCTTTTCTACAAGTAAACTTGGCTTGCAAAGCTATGATCATTTTGCTTGCCTTTCTCTAGCTTGTCTAGAGTTGCTACTTGTTGTTGTTGTTGTTTTTATGATTATGTTTATTTATAGTCCACTTTGTCAAGCCCAGTAGAAAATAGCCATCTGCATACCATCCGAAATGGGACTTTGGGAAGCACAAGTTGCCATTGCATGCATGGATTTAGAGTTGGTAGTTGTTGTTATTGTTGTTGTTTTTATGGTTATGTATATTGATAGTCTACTTTGTCAAGCTCAGTAGCAAATAGCCATCTGCATCCCATCCGAAATGGGACTTTGGAAAGCATAAGTTGCCATTGCATGCATGCATGCATATTGCTAATGAAGTCGAGGAGGCATTTAAAAGGGTCTTGCCCTGAAGGAGAGACCCTGTGGACCCACCAAAGAGGGCTCGCTACAATGGTGAGCAAAGAGAAGCCGCAATTTAAAAGATTTCCCTAAGTTCCCAAAAGAATCTCACCAAAGTTGAAGGAAGCGCCACCGAGTTGATTTTATTGCGATCCAGCTGGAAAGGATGAAAATAATTCGCCAAGCAAAGCATACAGTGTACACAAATAAATGCCTTTTTATACATAAAACAGAGCTGTCTGGTTTGAATTTCCTGCTCCCCGCCCCTCTGCTGGCTTGACGATGATTGGCTGGCGCTCTACAGCTGGGAGGAGGCTTGGCCGCCTCCTGAGTGCCTGGGCCAATCGCTGAGCTTCTGCCACCTGGGCTTCCCGACCAATCAGGAAAGAGGGAGGCGGGACGAGGGGGAAACAATGCATTCTTGAGTGGGTTATGGAGATATGAAATGTCCAAGCGGCCAGCGAGTCTCAGGGGCCTGCAAGCCGACCCTCCTATTGTCCTTGATTAGTGGCAATAACCGTTGATGTCTGGCAAGCCTGCCAAATCCGGATTTTCTTGGTGCTGAGATATGGGAACAATGAGGAAATCTGGCTGAAGTTTCGGTGGAGGAAGATTTAAATGAGTAACAGATTAGGACAAAGTGTGGCTTTCCGAAGACCCCTTTTGTCCTATTGAGATATGATCATCAATGCCAAGTGACCGCCTCTGCTGGGGGGCCAACTCCGAGCCCCAGAGGTCATGAGCCATTGTTATTGCCCATGCAAATAGTGTCGTTTGATAAGGTTCTTTTCAACTGAGGATTTCCTTCTTTCCAGGGTCACAGAGAGTGGCTTCTTACATTTTAATACATTTTTAAAAAGGGGATAGGGCAGAAAGGTCAGGTAAAGGTCAGATATACAGGGAGAAATATAGAAATCATGGTGCAGAAAATATACCCACTTATCCCTCCCACCAGTCCTACAGAAGTTCAAGAGAGCACATAAGTGTAAAGGGAGGTGGTTTCTCAGTAATAAATGTGCTACCTTCTGCTGTATATGAAACATAGGGCATAAAACCTTGATTAAATGTACACATCATCTAACATGGGAAGGGTCCTTGTTGTTGTTGTTAGTGTCTTGGCAAATTGACCAAGGCTTAACCCTTATTATCCAGTCTGGTGTTCTTGTCCTTAGCAAAACTATAAGTTACTATATTTTATGGGGGGCGGGGAGATCATGTTCGACTTCACTAACAGGTTTTTGCCTGATATGTTCCCAGGTCTTTGAGGACGAATGGCTGTCGGACCGTGACAGCGACTTCTCCGAAGGCTCCTTGCAATTGGACAGAGAGGATGCCGGGCAACCTATGGGCCTCCACTGCCAATCCACCCCAAAGAAAGCCCTCCTGCCTTGCAAAAGGGCCTCTGCACACGAAGGGGGGATGATGGATTTGGAGTGGGACCCTTCTGTGGATGTCGGAGGTTCCACCTCGCATGACGAAGAGGACTCTTCCTACTTCAGTGCCACTACAGGTATGCCGTTGCGCCTGGGGGCTATAACTCTTAGTGAAAGAGACATAGACGTGATATCTTTCCCCCAGGGGATTGCTTCTTGCCTTCCTTTAAAGAACTGGAACTCCCAAGGACCAAAACACTGTAGATAACTCAAAATAGGTTTTATTGTTCACAAAGAGT
Source organism: Anolis sagrei (assembly GCF_037176765.1). Lineage (NCBI taxonomy): Eukaryota > Metazoa > Chordata > Lepidosauria > Squamata > Anolidae > Anolis > Anolis sagrei. The sequence goes on from NC_090034.1 coordinate 103,747,382, forward strand.
TATCTCTTTAGGGCAATAAGGTGGAAGTTTCAAAGTGGGTAAAGGAAAATATACATTACAGTCTCTGGTTGTCTTGGGTCCAAGGAGATTTCGCAGCTGAGAAGCTTTTCCTGTTCCCTCTTTTCTCAATGGCTGTGAATATCGGAATAATCACAACCCCAATTCTAATGGCCTATGTTGAAGGCACAAAGTCTTCCTTTTGATGCCAAAGGCGCTTGGGTCTCATCAACGTTGTCCAGGGCAATCTGGACATGAAGCATGAGTCCCAAGGGTAAAAACCTTAGAATTGGTGATGAGAGGTAACTTAATCAAGGGCTTTAGAGCCAAGTCTCTTTCTCACATCTATCTGATAGAAAGTTTGATGGTAGAATGGAAAAGGAAAAGCTCTGCCCTCCTCCAGGAAGAGGTGGAGCCAAGCAATTGAGCTGAGGAAGCAATATAATTGGTGCAAACAACATTGATTGACAGCTATAAATAACCAATCAATCCAACTATACATTTACAAACTAAGCAAGTATGGGCATGTTATACAGTTTAAACCTTTGCACTTTAAAGTTCTACACACAGGTGGTGCCACTCGCACAGCCACAACAGGTAAGTGCAAAGAGCAGGTGCCCAAAGGGGGAAGCTCTCATTTTGGAGCCAAAGTTTGATAACAACAACAACAACAACAACAACAAAATACGACATTTGACACAAACTATGTTGCATTGGTTGAGACTAGATGAGATGTTCATTGGGGGAAGTTCTCATTTTGGGGCCAAAGTTTGATAACAACAACAACAACATAATACAACATAATACAAAATAATACGTCATTTGACACAAACTATGTTGCATTGGTTGAGACTAGATGAGACGTTCATTGCAAACTCCATGTGCCCAAAGGGGGAAGTTCTCATTTTGGGTCCAAAGTTTGACAACAACAACAACAACAACAACATAAAACGACATTTGACACAAACTGTGTTGCATTGGTTGAGACTAGATGAGACGTTCATTGCAAACACCATGCTCCCAAAGGGGGAAGTTCTCATTTTGGGGCCAAAGTTTGATAACAACAACAACAACAACAACAACAACAAAAACAACAAAAACAACAACAACATAATACGACATTTGACACAAACTATGTTGCATTGGTTGAGACTAGATGAGACGCTGATTGCAAACTCCATGCGCCCAAAGAGGGAATCTCTCATTTTGGGGCCAAAGTTTGACAACAACAACAACAACAACAACAACAACAACATAATACGACATTTGACACAAACTATGTTGCATTGGTTGAGACTAGATGAGACATTAATTGCAACCTCCATGCACCCAAAGGGGGAAGCTCTCATTTTGGGGCCAAAGTTTGATAACAACAACAACAACAACAACAACAACAACAACATAGTACGACATTTGACACAAACTATGTTGCATTGGTTGAGACTAGATGAGACGTTCATTGCAACCTCCATGCGCCCAAAGGGGGAAGCTCTCATTTTGGGGCCAAAGTCTGATAAGAACAACAACAACAACAACAACAACATAGTACGACATTTGACACAAACTGTGTTGCATTGGTTGAGACTAGATGAGATGTTCATTGCAAATCTAGAGCAAGATATTCTGCAGCATGATGTCCTATTATAACAGGTGTGGGCCAACTTTGGCCCTCCAGGAGTTGGCCCATGCATGCATGTTGCATTTCCGATGATAATAATTATAATAGTCAAACACATCAGTATCAAATACATCTCACCAAAACACATGGCACAATGATCAAAATATAGCAGCAATAGACTAGATGGCACCAAGTCAACTGAGATTAAAAACATGACGCGGCGCATGGTCGATTGAACAAACCAAGGAGGCGAAAGCAGAGTGCATGGCTGTAATTTAGATCTGTCGATTTAGTGAATCATTGAAAACCGAGGGAAGCCTACGCTATAATGCGCTTGGTGTGGGATTGCCCTTGAAGGAGACTCGGAAGCCAAGTTTGTGCAAAATGCCATTGCGTGACTGCTGATGCGTAATAGAAAAGCTCTTGATCTGAATGTTATTGTGATGCCATTGAAAGTCCCCAGATTGCCAGGTCTCTCAGACGGTTGAGGGTCTGAGACTATAGTTTGTTGTTGTTGTTGTGTAATTGTGATGCCATTGAAAGTCCCCAGAACACCAGGCCTCTCAGACGGTTGAGGGTCTGAGACTATAGTTTGTTGTTGTTGTGCAATTGTGATGCCATTGAAAGTCCCCAGAACACCAGGCCTCTCAGACGGTTGAGGGTCTGAGACTATAGTTTGTTGTTGTTGTGCAATTGTGATGCCATTGAAAGTCCCCAGAACACCAGGCCTCTCAGACGGTTGAGGGTCTGAGACTATAGTTTGTTGTTGTTGTGCAATTGTGATGCCATTGAAAGTCCCCAGAACACCAGGCCTCTCAGAGTGTTGTGGGTCTGAGACTATAGTTTGTTGTTGTTGTTCAATTGTGATGCCATTGAAAGTCCCCAGAACACCAGGTCTCTCAGAGTGTTGGGGGTCTGAGAGTATAGTTTGTTGTTGTTGTTGTGCAATTGTGATGCCATTGAAAGTCCCCAGATCGCCAGACCTCTCAGACTGTTGTGGGTCTGAGACTATAGTTTGTTGTTGTTGTTCAGTTGTGATGCCATTGAAAGTCCCCAGAACACCAGGTCTCTCAGACTGTTGAAGGTCTGAGACTATAGTTTGTTGTTGTGCAGTTGTGATGCCATTGAAAGTCCCCAGAACACCAGGCCTCTCAGAGTGTTGAGGGTCTGAGACTATAGTTTGTTGTTGTTGTTGTTGTTGCTGTTGCTGTTGCTTACCTTCAAGTTGTTTCAGACTTAGGGAGCCCTGAAGGCAACCTTCTCACAGAGTTTTCTGATCAAGATTTTATCAGCGTTATGTCAATATATTGTGCAAGTTTAAAATGTCCATGCTGCTAGCTGTGAAAGAGTTAATTTGTGGATGTTGCAATAGATTAGGAGGCTGGACACTGAATCAATGAGCTGATAACAGTGGGATATAAATAGAGCATACACCATTTTGTTCTTTCTCTTGGCTCTTCTCCCTCGCATCTGACTGTGCTAACAAGTTAAGTCTTATTGCAATGAATGAAATGTAAATAAAAATAAGAGCCGCTACTGAAGCAGAAACAACTGTGTCTGAAGTCAGTTGAATGGATGACAAGAAGCAAGTTGGCCAGCAAATTGCACTGAAGAAATGGCAGGGAGATAGTTTGAGGAAAAGAGACAAAAGAAAGTTCCCGAGGTCTGCAAAAGTACGGTTTATTCTCGGTTGGTGCCAACTGGATGTGGACCCTGCTGGCATTCCAGGAAACAGGGTGGTGAACAAAGGAAATGTCTTGGTTTATATACCCTTTAAAATAATATGCATACATCATACAAGCATCACAATGTGCGTCACAAAATTCCACTTTTACATTGTCTTTAATAGCATATTTTTAACTTCAATACCTTTAATCTTCCATTAAGCACCTTTATCTAAAGAGTTGCTATTAGAGGACCATCCTGTACCCCATAGTGCCAGAGTGTCTACTGATAGCAAGAACTTCCATCCATCTTAAGATAAGTCCTTTCTGGTACAAAGAAGCCTCTTGATGGCAAGGCTACATCATTAATCTTACGATAAACCCAGCTTGGCATGGAAGTGAAGCCGATAGGAACTTTAGTAGGGTCGTCCCCAGGAGGAGGGGACTGGAATAGAGAGAGGAAATGAAAAGAAAGGAAAGGAGCAATAAGGAGTTGCAGGGGATCCCTCTGTTCTGGGAGAAAATAAAGGAAAGGAAAAAGAAAGGGAAGGGAAGGAGCAAGAAGGGAGTGCAAAGGATCCCTTTGTGTTGAGAGAAAATAGAGAAAGAAAAGGAAAGGGAAGGAGCAAGAATGGGGTGCAGAGGGTCCCTCTGTTTTGCAGAGAGAGAGAGGAATGAAAAGGAAACGAAAGGCGCAAGAAGGGGATGCAGAAGATCCCTCTGTTTTGGGAGAAAATAAAGAGAGGAAATGAAAGGAAAGGAAAGGAAAGGAAAGGAAAGGAGCAAGAAGGAGTTGCAGAGGGTCTCCCCATTTCAGAGAGAGAGATAGAGAGAGGAAAGGAAAAGAAAGAGAAAAGCGGGAAAGGAAAAATGAAAGGAAACAAAAGGAGAGTTAAGGAGCAAGAATGGGGTGCGAGGGTCCCTCTATTTTGGAGAGAGATGAAGAGAGAGGAGAGAAAAGGCAAGGAAAGGAGAGTTAAGGATTGGAAAGGGAAGAGAAGGTGCAAGAATGGGGTCCCTCTGTTTCGGAGATGAAGAAAAGAAAGAAAGGGAGAGTTAAGGGGCAAGAAAAGGGTGCCAATGGGGTGCAGCAGCATTGAGTCTGAAGTTTAATATGTGGGCTGGGCAAATGACCTTGGTGTGCCATATGTGGCCCGTGTGCTGTCGCTTGAGGACCCCCTGCTCCAGATTAAACCAGATAAAATCCCACCACGTGATCCACAGCCAACGAGAGCTCCCCAGAGGCCCCTTCCTTCCTTACGTTTATGATTTGTTCTCACCTGTGCTTCCCGCCTTGCAGGTGTGGGCCTTTGGGAAGAGCCTCGCCGGAGGAGCCGAGCATCTCGCTGGGTGTCCGGCTCGTTGCCGTTGAGGAGTGACAGCCGGGAAGACTTTGCGGTAGGTCATGGGTTGGGCTGGCCCTCCGTGGAGATTAGAGAACAATAGTCCCAGGTGGATGTTGCTGTTATTGCTGAGGATACTGCAGTGTTGTTTACCTTCAAGTGGCCTCTCGACCTCAGGTGACCCCATGATTCCCCCCCCCCCCCCCCCCGTGGGGTTTTCTTTTTACAGCACATCTTCAATACAATCAGAGACTTTGGAGAACGTCTCCCTAGGATGGTTTATTTTTCAAATTGGAACAAAACCTGGGACTTTTCAATCCGTCTGGATGCTCCCTGAACTGATCTAGCTTTAAATTCTTGTCTCCAATACTATTCACCAAATGTGTGATCCAAACTCTCTTTTTTCTTAGATACAGTTATGTTCTCATTGTTTATCAGTGTGAATCCTAACATTTCATGAGATTCACCACCTGGACAACTTTTCCAGGTTTATGTTCCTACCAGTCCTTTTTGGATGATCTATCTATCTATCCATCCATCTATTCTCCCCTCTCTCCCTATCTATCCCTATCTATCTCTCTCCCTCTATCTCTCTCTATCTAGCCATCCCTATGTACATATGTGTGCATGTATTTATGTATGTATCTACCTCTATTTATCCCAATCTATCTGTCTATCCATCCATCCATCTCTCCCTCTCTATCTATCTATCTATCTATCTATCATCTATCTATCTATCTCTCTATCAATCTATCTATCCCCATCTCTCTCTCTATCTATCTATCTATTCTCCTCTCTCTCCCTATCTATTCCTATCTCTCTCTCCCTCTATCTCTCTCTATCTAGCCATCCCTATGTACATATGTGTGTATGTATCTATTTATCCCAATCTATCTGTCTATCCATCCATCCATCCATCTCTCCCTCTCTCTATATCTATCTATCTATCTATCTATCTATCTATCTATCTATCTATCTATCTATCTATCTATCTATCCCCTCTATCTATCTATCTATCTATCTATCCCGCCTCTCCCTATCTATCAGTCTATCTATCCTTATCTCTTTCTCTCTATCCATCCATCTATTCTTCTCTCCCCCCCCCTCTACCTATTTATCTATCCTTATCTCTCTGTCTGTCCATATCTATCTATCTATCTATCTATCTATCTATCTATCTATCTATCTATCCCCTCTATCTATCTATTCTCCCCTCTCTCCCTATCTATCCCTATCTCTCTCTTTCCCTCTCTCTCTTTCTAGCCATCCCTATGTACATATTGGTGTACGTATGTATGTATCTACCTCTATTTATCCCAATCTGTCTATCCATCCATCTATCTATCCATCTATCTCTCCCTCTCTCTATCTGTATCTTTCTATCTATTTACACACTCTATCAATCTATCTATCTATCCCTCCTCTCTCTATCTATCTATCCTTATCTCTTTCTCTCTGTCCATCCATCTATCCTTCTCTCTCCCCCCTCTACCTATTTATCTATCTTTATCTCTCTTTCTATCCATCCCTACCTATCTATTTATCTATTCTCCCCTCTCTCCCTATCTCTCTCTCCCCCTCTCCCTCTCTCTCTCTAGTCATCCCTATGTACATACGTGTGTGCATATGTATGTATTCTGCCTCTGTTTATCCCAATCTATCTGTCTGTCTGTGGCCGCCTTCAAATGTTGAGCTTCAAAATGTTCAGTTTTCTAAGTTGTTGTTGTTGTTTTAGCAAGATTAAAACCCTCTTTTGTTAGGGATCCCCAATTCAGGGTCCCTGCATTGGGTCCGGTCACAGGAGGCAGAAAGACAAACACCCAATCTCAGGAGAAGTACAAAAGCAAGGTTTATTTTGTCATGATCATGATGAGACGGGCCAGCCATACCAAACATGCAGGTCTTGGTACTTTCAAGAGGCTGCTGCGCCCAGTGTCTCTCAAGCTCACATTATATAGACAAGGCTCTTTGGCACTGCAGCAAAAGTTATCCAATTACAAACTATCACCTAGGCTTAATTCCTTTTTTTATCACATTGACTAACTAACTTCTCTAATTCCTTATTTAGCACATTGACTAACTGACTTCTTGTAAATCATATGACTTCTTGACAATGGAAAGTACAAGACCCAAATAGGCACTTCGTCAGCTTTTTAGCCTTCTGCCTGAACTGTCTTGTGAAAGTTGTTGATTGCACATTTTTCTTAGGTGCTAACAACAAATGTTTCAGACAAGATGGACCCTTAGTGTAAACTAATTTCTAAATACAGAGGGGGTACATTTTTAACTTTGATTTCTCTAGTTTCGTAATTATTACCCTATCCCAATGATGGGCAACCTTTTGAGTTTGGTGTGTCAATACTCGCCAAAAAACCGAGCATAACTCGAGTGGGGTGTCACTTCGAGAAAAACCCATAATTTCATGATATTTATAGTTTAATAACAAAAATATATTATTGCAATATATAACTGTATTTAATAAACCAAAAAGTAATTATTTAAGTTACCTGCTTTTTCTATAATGCCTTATATCTCGGCATTATAGAAAAATGCTGGTGTAGGAGCCGAGGATGAAATGTCCTTCTTGGGATGTGGCCCCATCTTCTCTGTATGCGGCCGCATGTGGCTGTGTGTCATCGAAAATAGCTACGCGTGTCAGTGCTGACACACGTGTCATAGGTTCGCCATCATGGCCCTATCCCATTCACATTTCAATTTCTCTCTTGTTTATTTATTCCTTTTTTAATTAACGCGGCGACTTCGCAGGAACAAAACGTATTTGGAGAAGAGTGGGAAAAGTTGGATTGTTCCGTTGCAAAACAGAGACCAAAAACCTGCCATTTAGGTAAGTCCGTAACTGCCATAAGTGCATTAATTTCCACAGTGTAGATGCACCTAAGGCCGACTATCCTGGGGATTCAAGTAGTAGTTTAATGTGGAATTTAACTTTTATTTTCCTTTGGTAGGGAAGTCACTTTCTTGGGAAGCGTTTGAGGGGTGCCAGCAACCCCCAAAATGGACCTTGGAGAAAGAAAAAGGCTTCCATCTCATTGAACCGGTTGGATTTGACCCCGAACGCATCAAGTCTTGGCTGGGACAGAATTGCCAAGAATTGCAGGCGGAGATGCAGCAACAAGTGAGCTTTTTAGGGGCTTCTCCCAAAGGGAAGAAGTCCCTACTATTTCCTATTTTATCTGAATATTCATGGGTTTGCATGCAAATTCTTTCTGCACTATCTTGGATTTTGTTCCCTCCTTCCAAGGATTCAGAAATTGATATTTTAGGAGTTTCGACTGAGCTTCCATTATTTTTATTATTATTCAAGAGTAATGTTGACGTGCTTTAGCAGTATCGCACTAGTTAATGATTAAGTCTGTTTTGTTTTTGGTGCAAACATTTCCCTTTCCTTCAATTGCTCTCTGTTGAATCAGTGTCCAGGGGGAAATAATAATAATAATAATAATAATAATAATAATAATAATTATTATTATTATTATTGATACAAAAGCACAGTATGTCACAGCAAACAAGATCTATATGCTGGATTTCATTATTATTATTATTATTATTATAGATTATCATAATATATTATTATTATATTATTATATTACAATTATTATTATTATTGATTATTAGATTAGATTATTAAAATATATTATCACAATATATAATTATTATATTATTATATTATATTATTATTATTGATTATTAGATGAGATTATTAGAATATATTATCACAATATATATTATATTGTTATATTACTATTATTATAGATTATTAGATTAGATTATTATAATAGACTACCATCATATATTATTACTATATTGTTATATAACTACTATTATAGATTATTTTGTTAGATTATTACAATAGATTAACATAATATATTATTATATTGTTATATGGCTATTAATATAGTTATATTAGATTATTATAATAGACTACTATCATATATTATTACTATATTGCTATATTACTATTATTATAGATTAGTATATCAGATTATTAGATTAGATTATCACAATATATTATTACTATATTGTTATATTACTATTATTATAGATTATTAGATTAGATTATTATAATGGATTACCATAATATATTATTACTATATTATTATATTACAATTATTATTATTTATTAGATTAGATTATTAGATTAACATAATATATTATTATTATATTGTTACATGACTATTAATATAGATTGTTATATTAGATTACTATAATAGACTACCATCATATATTCTTATTATATTGTTATGTGACTATTATTATAGATTAGTATATCAGATTATTATATTAGATTATCACAATATTACCATATTGTTATATTACTATTATTATAGATTATTATATCGGATTATTATAATAGATTACCATAATATATTAGATTATTATTATATTACTATTATTATTATTGATCATTAGATTAGATTATTATAATATATTATCACAATATATTATTATTAAATTGTTATATTACTATTAATAGAGATTATTAGATTATTATAATAGATTACCATAATATATTATCACTATATTATTATATTACAGTTATTATTATTATTATAGATTATTATAAAAGACTACCATCATATATTATTACTATATTGTTATATGACTATTATTATAGATTATTTTATTAGATTATTATAATAGATTAACATAATATATTATTACTATATTGTTATATGTCTATTATTATATATTATTGTATTCAGTTATTATAATTGACTATTATAGATTATTATATTAGATTATCACAATATATTATTACCATATTGTTATATTACTATTATTAGAGATTATTATATCGGATTATTATAATAGATTAGAATAATATATTATTATTATATTATATTATTATTATTATTATTGATCATTAGATTAGATTATTAGAATATATTATCACAATATATTATTACTATATTGTTATATTACTACCATTAGAGATTATTAGATTATTATAATAGATTACCATAATATATTATTACTATATTATTATATTACTGTTATTATTATTATATATTATTAGATTAGATTATTATAATAGACTGCCATCATATATTATTACTATATTGTTATATGACTATTATTATAGATTATTTTATTAGATTATTATAATAGATTAACATAATATTAACATAATTAACATAATATATTCTTATTATATTGTTACATGACTATTAATATAGATTGTTATATTAGATTATTATATTAGATTAAAATAATATATTATTACTATATTGTTATATGACTATTATTATATTGGATTATTATAATAGATTAACACAATATATTGTTATTATATTGTTATATTATTATTATTATTATTATTATTATTATTATTATTATTTGTATGTATACCCCACTTTTTCTCTGCCAAATGAGACTTAAAGCTGCTAACGCTAACATAACAATGATAAGAATAAGAAGAACAATACCAATACCAATAATAATAATAATCATCATCATCTTGTGAATACTATATTGTTATCTTAACTAGTTCTGGGATAATACAAATGAATACACCAAGGATGCAAAGGGATCTTGTTGCACCTTAGAGAAAGTAATGAGTATGTTTCCATAGACTTTGGATGCATCTACACAGACTTAATAGACTTAATGCAGTTTGACACTACTTGAACTACCACGGCTCAGTGCTATGGAGCCCTGGGAGTTGTAGTTTTGCACGCTCTGCCTAAGACTGTTGATGCAGATCCACTCCAGAAGGGCTACTAGAAGTATAAAAAAATATAATTATAGTAGCCTCACCTTTGCAGTAATAACCTTTTGGATCCTTCTGTAGGATGCTGCAACGTGCCCGTCCGCTCCTCTATCTGCCAAAGGGAATCTTCCAATGCAATCCTCAGCAACTGAACACCAAGAAAAGCAACAGCAGGCAAAAAAGAAAGCCAAATCCGTCATCACCTCCTCACCTGGTTTGGCGAGCAACGGCCAGGTAAGACCCCAGGATGCAACCTGACTATAGGATGGCTGACACCTGGCTTGAAAGCAGCACGCATGAAAGAGACCCAAGGGTTTTAGTAGAGCCCAAGCTGAACGTGAGTTAAGAGTGTGATGCAGCAACTAAAAAGGCCAATGTGATTCTAGACTGCATCAGTAAGAGTATAGTGTCTGGATTGAGGGAAGTCATAGTCCCACTCGCTTCTCTTTTGGCCAAATCTCACCTGGAATAATAATCCTGTGTCCAGTTTTTGGAGGATGGTCCAGAGAGCACTGCGATTCACTGTGTCGAATGCCTTTGCAAGGTCAATGAATGCTATGTACAGAGGTTGATTTGGTTCCCTGCCTTTTTCTTGGAGCTGTCGTGCAGTGAAGATCATGTCCACGGTTCCTCTGGAGGGGCGGAAGCCGTTCTGGGATTCTGGGAGGGTGTCTTCTGAGAGGGGCAGAAGCAGGGGTGGCTCGTCCATTATGCAAAGTAAGCGGTCGCAGAACACTTTTTTTTGCCAGGGGCACAGAGGCGCCTCTGTAAATGCACCTCGACCACCCCTTGAGGAGCGCCCAGGGACGGCTCGTCCATTACGCAAAGTAAGCGGTCGCAGAACACTTTTTTTGCCAGGGGCGCAGAGGCACCTCTGTAAATGCCCCTCGACCACCACTTGAGGAGCGCCCCCTCAGCTCACAACAGCTCTACCAGTCCGGGGGGAGCCTCCGCTCTCTTGCCTCACTGCCGGGCGATCCTCTTCCCAAAGGGGCCGGGCCCTTGAGCCTCGCCTAGCTCCTCTCGTTCCTACTCCACCCGGCCACCGGGTGCGCGAGCAGAGCCGGCACTCAATCGTTCTCCACGTTCAATCCCTTCCCCATGACTGGCTCCCTTTCCCGATCCCCCGGCGCTCCCCCCGCCTCCTCTCCTCTCCCTAATCCGCGGGTGGGCCAAGTGGCGGAGCCGCTGCACCTGGTCCGCTTCAGGTCCAGAGGCGTGTCTGAAGACCCCAGCGTGCGCACCAAAAGTCGCCTCTTCTCCTGACTTTCTCTTCAGCCATTGGTACCAAGAGAGAGAGAGAGAGAGAGCCCCTCCGGCTGGAGGTATCTCCCACCTCCGCTCCCTCCTTTGTTTTTGCGCCTACCTTCAGGAAAGGTGGGCATCTCCACCTCTCTCTCTCTCTCTCTTGGTCCCAATGGCTGAGGAGAAAGTCAGGAGAAGAGGTGACTTTTGGTGCACACGCCGGGGTCTTCAGGCACGCCTCCCAAAGCGGGCCAAGCAAGGGAGCAAGTGCGGCAAGTGTAGTTACTGGGATGTATAGTTCACCTACAATCAAAAAGCATTCTGAACTCCACCAATGATGGAATTGAACCAAACATGGCACACAGAACTCACACGACAAACAGAAAATATATATCAATGATTGTTTGGGGGGGGGGGGGCGCCAAAATACTGTTTGCTTACCGTTGAAAATTACCTATGTAGAAGGCAGTTTGCAAGGATTCTTGCGAGGATTTTCCCAGCGGAGGTTAGGAGGGGGATACCTCGATAGTTTCCGCAGTCTGTTCTTTCCCCTTTTTTTGAAGAGGGTGATGATGGTGGCATCCTTGAAGTCTGCTGGGATTTTCTCGGTCACCCACACTTTTTCTATGAGCTGGTGGAGTTGTTGTGTCAGCTCAGGTCCTCCCTCTTTAAAAATTTCAGCAGGGATCCCATCAGGTCCGCTGGCTTCGTTATTTTTTTGTTGGCTGATGGCATTGCTGACTTCTTTCAAACTAGGCAGTGCTGCAAGCTCATCCCTGGTTTGTTGTTGTGGGATTTGTGAGAGGACCTCTTCGGCCACATTGGAGCTGCAATTCAGGAGGCTTTGGTAGTGTTCTTTCCAACGTAGTGCAATTGATTTTTTGTCCTTCAGAAGTTTGGTTACATCCGATGAGCAGAGAGGCTGTATGCCATGGTTTCTTGGTTCATAGATGACCTTTGTGGCTTTGAAAAATCCCTGAGCATCATGGGTATCTGCCAGGTGTTGGATTTCTTCAGCCTTCTTTGTCCACCAGATGTTCTTGAGTTCTCTTGTCCTTCTTTGGATCTCAACTTTTGTGCTGGCGTAGATCTTTTTCTTAACAGCACAGTTGATGTCTCTCTGCCATGTTTGGAAGGCTTTCCTTTTCTTGTTAATTAGCTGTTGGATCTCGTTGTCATACATAATAATATGTATCCATAGTAGTAGTAGTAGTAATTTGTATCAATAATAATAATAATAATAATAATAATAATAATGTGTATCCATAATAGTAGAAATAATAATAATAATTTGTATCTTTAACAATAATAATAATAATGTGTATCCATAGTAGTAGTAATGATAATATGCATTAATAATAATAATAATAATGTGTATCCATTAGCAATAGTAGTAATTTGTATCAGTAATAATAATAATAATAATAATAATAATAATGTTTATCCATTGTAGTAGTAGTAATAATAATAATTTGTTTCTGTAACAACAACAGTAATAATGTGTATCCATACTACTAGTAGTAATGATAATATGTATCCATAATAATAATAATATGTATCCATTAGTAGTAGTAATTTGTATCAATAATAATAACAATGTGTGTCCATAGTAATAATAATAATAATAATAATAAGTATCTGTAACAATAATAATAATAATGTGTATCCATAGTAGTAATAGTAGTAATGATAATATGCATCCATAATAATAATAATAATATGTATCCATTAGTAGTAGTAATTGTATCAATAATAATAATAATGTGTATCCATAGTAGTAGTAGTAGTAATAATAATAATAATAATAATAATAATAAGTATCTGTAACAATAATAATAATAATAATAATAATGTGTATCCATAGTAGTAATAGTAGTAATGATAATATGTATCCATAATAATAATATGTATCCATTAGTAGTAGCAGTTATTTGTTTCAATAATAATAATAGTAACGTGTATCCATAGTAGTAGTAGTAGTAATAATAATAATAATTTGCATCTGTAACAATAATAATAATAATGTGTATCCATAGTAGTAGTAGTAGTAATGATAATATGCATTAATAATAATAATATGTCTCCATTAGTAGTAGTAATGTGTATCAATAATAATAATAATGTGTATCCATAGTAATAGTAGTAATGATAATATGTATCCATAATAATAATAATAATAATATGTATCCATTAGTAGTAGTAATTTGTATCAATAATAATAATTTGTATCCATAGTAGTAGTAACAACAATAATAATATGTATCAATAAAAGTTTTTATTTGTAATAATAATAATAATGTATATCTATAATAATAATAATATGTAATAATAATAATAATAATAATAATTTTATGGATTTTAAATGTGATTTAAAAATATAATTGATATTTAATTTTTGTTTTGATGTTTGCATCGTTGCAGATTTTAAAGTGGATTGAAATGCTTTTGATGTCAGCATTTGTGGAGGGGATGATGATGATGATGATGATGATTTGGATCCTCTTTTCCCCACCCATCCATTTCACAACATGCAAAGCGGGGACTCAGGCCGTGGTGTCCTCAGTGCCTGGCTGTCTCCCTCGCTGTGCCGTGAAGCAGCATTTCGGATGGAGATGGGAAGAGACTAATGTCTAATTTCCGCTCCTTTTGTGCATCTGTTCCCAGATCTCCAGGGAGAAATCGCCCGGTGCCTGGCCTGCGGAAATCGCCATCGCCGTAGGAAAGGGGTAAGAGCCTTTGCCTTCAATATTTCGCCCTTGAAATGGATAAGGCACCACTGATACACAACAAGATGAGTACACAACAAACAAGGTCACTCTGCTGGCTTGTTCTAATAGTTTCACAAACCCCGATGACATCTAGACACTTGATGATCCAACAATGTGGAAGTGAGACTCTGCTGGCTGTTCTATTGGATCACACGTCACACACTTCCCAAGTGTCTAGGGCTGTGTGATGTGTCGGCGAATAATGCGTACAGATCCCAGTAAGGTGGTCTTTTTTCAGCAAAGGTCATCTAGTCCAACCCCATTATTCTATGCAGGAAGACACAATCAAAGCCCTCCCGACAGATGGCCATCCAGCCTCTGCTTAAAAACTTCTGGAGAAGGAAAAACATCTCTAAGTAGTCTAGTGAGAGTTGGAAGGGATCCCCAAAGGCTATCTAGTCCAACCCCTTTCATTCCGTGTAGGAAGATACAATACAATCCCACCTCACAGATGGCCATCCAGGCTCTGCTTAAAAACTTCTGGAGAAGGAAACACCTCTCCAAGTAGTCTATATTTCACTAGAGTTGGAAGAGATCCCCAAAGGCTTTCTAGTCCAACCCCTTTCTTTCAGTGTAGGAAGATACAATACAATCCCACCTCACAGATGGCCATCCAGGCTCTGCTTTAAAAAACCCTCTGAGAAAGAGACTCCACTTTCCCAGGTATATTTTCTGCCATTCAAACCCTTCCTGACGGATGGCCATCCAACCTCTTCTTGAAAGCCTCCTGAGAAAGAGACTCAATCATATTCATAATAATAATAATTTCAGGAAATCTATATTCCGTTAGGATTAGGATCTCCAAAGGACATCTAGTCTAACCCCTTCTGCCAGGCACATTCCAATCTTTCCTGACAGATGGCCATCCAAATTTGTGCTTTGTTGAAGCATAGAATCCTGAGGTTGGAAGGGACCCCCAAAGGCTATCCAGTCCAGACACCACCAAAGCCTTCACGACAGATGGCCATCCAAATTTGTGCCCCAAAACCTTCATAAAGGGGAGTCCAACCCTTTTCCGCCATGTGAGACACCACCAAACCCTTCCTGACATATGGCCATCCAAACCTCTGCATCAAAACCTTCATAAAGGGGAGTCCAACCCTTTTCCACCATGCGAGACACCACCAAACCCTTCCCGACAGATGGCCATCCAAAATTGTGCACCAAAACCTTCATAAAGGGGGCTCCAACCCTTTTCCGCCATGCGAGACACCATAAAAACATTCCCGGCAGATGGCCATCCAAAATTGTGCATAAAAACCTTCATAAATGGGAGTCCAACCCTTTTCCACCATGCGAGACACCACCAAACCCTTCCTGACAGATGGCCATCCAAAATTGTGCATCAAAACCTTCATAAAGGGGGCTCCAACCCTTTTCCGCCATGCGAAACACCATAAAAACATTCCCGGCAGATGGCCTTCCAAAATTGTGCATCAAAACCTTCATAAATGGGAGTCCAACCCTTTTTCGCCATGCGAGACACCACCAAACCCTTCCTGGAAGATGGCCATCCAAAATTGTGCCCCAAAACCTTCATAAATGGGAGTCCAACCCTTTTCCACCATGCGAGACACCACCAAACCCTTCCCGACAGATGGCCATCCAAAATTGTGCATCAAAACCTTCATAAAGGGGAGTCCAACCCTTTTCCACCATGCGAAACACCACCAAACCCTTCCTGGCAGATGGCCATCCAAACCTCTGCATCAAAACCTTCATAAAGGGGGCTCCAACCCTTTTCCACCATGCAAGACACCATCAATCCCTTCCCAGCAGATGGCCATCCAAAATTGTGCACCAAAACCTTTTGTAGATCATTTTCTCTTCCGTCTTTTGCAATGCTAGACTAGTCAAGCGTTTGCAAAGACTGGTCGAAAGGCACGAACATGGGAAAGGATGCAAATGCAAGGTTTGCATTGACGGATCAGGCTGTTTGTTTGGAGGAAGGGTTTTCGTTTCCAGGGCGGCATCTCCTGCTCAGCAAACCGGCGAAGCGTAAAAGGCCAGAGGATGATGGAGGAGACAGAAGGAGAGGGCGGCCGAGGGTCAGGAGATGCCCAGAGCGAGCAGGAAGGAAGGAAGGAAGGAAGGAAGAGAACTACAATTGGTTCAGACGTTTGGTGCAAACATGGGCCTCTGATCCATATCTTTTGTGTTGCAAAAACGCTGATATTTCCAGGTGCTTCTAGACCACTTTGGCCCTCCAGGTTTTTTGGACTGCAACTCCCACCATTGGTGGGAATGGTGGGAGTTGTAGTCCAAAACACCTGGAGGGCCCAAGTTTGCACACTGTACATTTAATGCAGTTTGGCATCACTTTCATACTTTCCAGGTAGTTATAGTTTTGCAAGGTCTGTGAATGCATCGTTGACACCATTTTAATGCTATGGGATCCTGGGAGTTGGAGTTTTGCAAGGTCTGTAGCTGCATCATTGGTACCACTGAAATGCTATGGAATCCTAGGAGTTGTAGTTTTGCAAGGTCTGTGAATGCATCGTTGGCACCATTTTAATGCTATGGAATCCAGGAGTTGTAGTTTTGCAAGGTCTGTAGCTGCATCGTTGGCACCACTGAAATGCTATGGAATCCTGGGAGTTGTAGTTTTGCAAGGTCTGTGCATCGTTGGCACCACTTTAATACTATTGAATCCTGGGATTTGTAGTTTTGCAAGGTCTGTGGCTGCATCGTTGGTTCAAATAAAATGCTATGGAATCCTGGGAGTTGTAGTTTTGCAAGGACAGTGGATGCATCGTTGGCATCACTTTAATGCTATGGAATCGCGGGAGTTGTAGTTTTGCAAGGTCTGTGAATGCATCATTGGCGCCACTTTAATGCTATGGAATCCTTGGAATTGTAGTTTTACAAGATCTGTGAATGCATTATTGGCACCACTTTAATGCTATGAAATCCTTGGAATTATAGTTTTGCAAGGCCTGTGGATGCATCGTTGGCACCATTTTAATACTATGGAATCCCGGGAGTTGTAGTTTTGCAAGGTCTGTGCATCGTTAGCACCACTTTAATACTATTGAATCCTGGGAGCTGCAGTTTTGTAAGGTCTGTGGCTGCATCGTAGGCACCACTTTAATGCTATGGAATCTCGGGAATTGTAGTTTTGCAGGGTCTGTGGATGCATCATTGGCACCATTTTAATGCTATGGAATCCTAGGAGTTGTAGCTTTGCAAGGTCTGGGAATGAAGCTTTGTCACCACTTTAGCGCCATGGGATCTTGGGAATTGTAGTTTTGCAAGGTCTGTGAATGCATCTACACTGTAGAATTGATGCAGTTTGGCACCACTTTAATGCTATGGAATCCCAGGAGTTGCAGCTTTGAAATATCTCTGAATGCATCATTGGCAATGCTTTAATGCTATGGAATCCTGTGAGTTGTAGTTTTGCAAGGTCTGTGGCTGCATTGTTGGTACCACTTTAATGTTATGGAATCCTATGAGTTGTAGTTTTGCAAGGTCAGTGGATGCATCGTAGGCACCACATTATTGCTATGGAATCCTTGGAATTATAGTTCTGCAAGATCTGTGAATGCAATGTTGGCACCACTTTAATACTATGGAATCCCAGGAGTTGTAGTTTTACAAGATCTGTGAATGCATCGTTGGCACCACTTTAATACTATGGAATCCCAGGAGTTGTGGTTTTGCAAAATCTGTGAATGCATCATTGGCACCACTTTAATACTATGGAATCCTGGGAGTTGTAGTTTTACAAGGCCTGTGAATGCATCATTGGCACCCCTTTAATGCTACAGAATCCTGGGAATTCTAGTTTTGCAAGGTTTATGGGTGCATCTACACTATAGAATTAATGCAGTTTGGCTCCACATTCATGCTACAGAATACTGGGAGTTGCAGTTTTGCAAGGTCTTGAGCTACCTCCGCCAAAGAGTGCAGAATCCCACCGCACTGAGCCATAGAACAAGTGGTAACAATGTGGATTAATTCTATAGTGTAGATGCACCTTTTGCTGGCCAAGGCAACATGCGAGGTAACTTCTCCATCTGTACTAAATACGACTCATCCCAGAGGAAAAATGCAATGCTACACTGGGATTAAATGCTAATTTTCTGATGGATTTTCAAGAAATCCGAGATTTAAGAAAGGGATTGAGAATGAATGGATAGATATACAAAAGAGACCAGGCTAAAAATAAACCGGCTAAATTGCCTTTTATTGCATCTTGTCAGAGCTGTTAATGTATTTGTGCCGCTTGCATTCTCTTTATAACAAGTTAAGAAGGTTTGGGGAGTTTTAGTCCTCCGAAAAAGCCCATTATTACCATGTTCTGACTCGCAGCTATTCTTGTTCGGTGCTTTCAAGTCATTTCTGATTTATGAAGAACCGAATTCGAATTTGTCATGTAGTTTTCGTAGTTTTTTCCCTTGCCATTGTGTGGGAAGTTTGGCCCAATTCCATCACTGGTGGAGTTCAGAATGCTCTTTGATTGTAGGTGAACTATAAATCCCAGCAACTACAACTCCCAAATGTCAAGGTCTACTTTCCCCAAACTCTACTGGTGTTCACATTTGGTCATATTGAGTATTCGTGCCAAGTTTGGTCCAGATCCATCCTTGTTTGAGTCCACAGTGATCTCTGGATGGAGGTGAACTACAACTCCTAAACTCAAGGTCAATGCCCACCAAACCCTTCCAGCATTTTCCGTTGGTCATGGGAGTTCTGTGTGCCAAGTCTGGTTCAATTTCATCATTGGTGGGGTTCACAATTCTCTTTGATTGTAGGTGAACTATAAATCCCAGCAACTACAACTCCCAAATGTCAAGATTCTATTTCCCCCAAACTCCACCAGTGTTCACGTTTGGGCATACTGAGTATTTGTGCCAAGTTTGGTCCAGATCCATCCTTGTTTGAGTCCACAGTGCTCTCTGGATGTAGGTGAACTACAACTCCCAAATTCAAGATCAATGCCCACCAAACCCTTCCAGTATTTTCCGTTCGTCATTGGAGTTCTGTGTACCAAGTTTGGTTCAATTTCATCCTTGGTGGGGTTCACAATGCTCTTTGATAGTAGGTCCACTATAAATCCCAGCAACTACAACTCCCAAATGTCAAGGTCTATTTTCCCCAAACTCCACTAATATTCACTTTGGGGCATATGGGGTATTCGTGCCAAGTTTGGTCCAGATCTATCATTGTTTGAGTCCACAGTGCTGTCTGGATGTAGGTGAACTACAACTCCCAAACTCAAGGTCAATGCCCACCAAACCCTTCCAGTATTTTCCGTTCGTCATTGGAGTTCTTTGTGCCAAGTTTGGTTCAATTTCATCATTGGTGGGGTTCAGAATGCTCTTTGATTGTAGGCGAACTATAAATCCCAGCAACTACAACTCCCAAATGCCAAGGTCTATCTTTCATTTGTTTCTATGCTCTCGTTCCAGGTACAACCCAGGTCCTTGTGTGGACTTCTCCATCATCCAGTCTCCAAAAACCATTCCCATTTGGAACAAAGCAAAGATGTTGTTGTTGTTCTTCTTCTTGTTGTCGTTCGTGTTGCTTCTCTTCTTCTTTGCCGGCCCTTCTTCGTTCCCTTTCTCCAAAACCACCTGTCTGCAAGAGAACAGCTTTGCGAAGTCGTTCCACCTCATGCTGAAATACACCGGACCGCCACCCATTTAAGCACGGGCCAACTTGGGCCCTCCAGGTGTTTTGGACTACAACTCCTACAATTCCTAACAGCCGGTAGGCTGTTAGGAATTGTGGGAGTTGTAGTCCAAAACACCTGGAGGGCCCAAGTTGGCCCGTGCTTGCATTATCATCACTGTTATGTATATATTTGGCATCTAAGATTTCTAATAAACAGAAGATGAGAACATGATGTTGGTTCCTTCCTTTGGCCATTGACGCAATATTATCCCCATTTCACACCTACGAGACCCTTGGAAACTACAATCTCCATCCCAAATTGCTTCCTACTCATTGGGCCACTGTATGTTCCAATATGGGAGCAAAGGGGTGCTCCTTTGTGACCCCAAATCCAGGCTTAATTCAATCCCTCCGTCGCTCGATGACGTGCTTCTTGAGGAAGGAAGGAAGGAAATCCGGAAAGATGCGTGCAGTTTCCAAAAAGCGGTAAAGAGGGGCTTGCGTTTCCTTCCTCTTTGCTTTCCTCCTTCCTTCCTTCCTTCCTTCCTTTCATCCATCTCTTTCTTCCCTCCTTCCCTCCCTCGTTTCTCTTTCTCTTTTCCTTCCTTCCTTCTTTGTTTTCTTCCTTCTTTTATCCTTCCTTTCATCCCTCGCTATCTTCCTTTCCCCCTCCCTCTTTTCTCTTTCTTTTTCTTTCCTTCCTTCTTTCCTTTTCCTTCCTTTCATCCCTCTCTTTCTTTCTTCCTTTTCTCCCTCCCTCATTTCTCTTTTTTTCTTTCCTTCCTTCTTTGTTCCTTCCTTTCTTCTCTCCTTCTTTCTTCTCTCCTTCCTTTCATCCCTTTCTTTCTTTCTTTCTTTCTTTCTTTCTTTCCTCCCTCATTTCTCTTTCTTTTTCTTTCCTTCCTTCCTTTTTTCCTTTCTTCTTTCTTTGTTCCTTCCTTTCATCCCTCTCTTTCTTCCTTTCCCCCTCCCTCATTTCTCTTTCTTTTTCTTTCTTTCCTTTCTTCTTTGTTTCCTTTCTTCCTTCTTTCTTTTTTCCTTTCTTCCATCCTTCTCTTTCTTTCTTCCTTCCTTCCCTCCCTCATTTCTTTTTCTTTTTTCCTTCCTTCCTTCTTTGTTTCCTTCTTTCCTTCTTTCTTTTTTCCTTTCTTCCATCCTTCTCTTTCTGTCTTCCTTCCCTCCCTCATTTCTTTTTCTTTTTTCCTTCCTTCCTTCTTTGTTTCCTTCTTTCCTTCTTTCTTTTTTCCTTTCTTCCATCCTTCTCTTTCTGTCTTCCCTCCCTCCCTCATTTCTCTTTCTTTCCTTCCTTCCTTTTTTCCTTTCTTCTTTCTTTGTTCCTTCCTTTCATCCCTCTCTTTCTTCCTTTTCCCCTCCCTCATTTCTCTTTCTTTTTCTTTGTTTCCTTTCTTCTTTGTTTCCTTTCTTCCTTCTTTCTTTTTTCCTTTCTTCCATCCTTCTCTTTCTTCCTTCCCTCCCTCATTTCTTTTTCTTTTTTCCTTCCTTCCTTCTTTGTTTCCTTCTTTCCTTCTTTCTTTTTTCCTTTCTTCCATCCTTCTCTTTCTGTCTTCCCTCCCTCCCTCATTTCTCTTTCTTTTTCTTTCCTTCCTTCCTTTTTTCCTTTCTTCTTTCTTTGTTCCTTCCTTTCATCCCTCTCTTTCTTCCTTTTCCCCTCCCTCATTTCTCTTTCTTTTTCTTTGTTTCCTTTCTTCTTTGTTTTCTTCCTTCCTTCTTACTTTTCTCCTTCCTTTCATCCTTCTCTTTCTTCCTTCCTTCCCTCCCTCATTTCTTTTTCTTTTTTCCTTCCTACCTTCTTTGTTTTCTTCCTTCCTTCTTTCTTCTCTCCTTCCTTTCATCCCTTTCTTTCTTTCTTTTTTTCTTTCTTTCTTTCTTTCTTCATTTCTCCCTTTCCTCCCTCCCTCATTTCTCTTTCTTTTCTTTCCTTCCTTCTTTTTTCCCTCCTTCTTTCTTTGTTCCTTCCTTTCATCCCTCTCTTTCATCTTTTCCCCCTCCCTCATTTCTCCTTCCTTCCTTCCTTCCTTCCTTCCTTCCTTCCTTCCTTCCTTCCTTCCTTCCTTTTTTTCTTCCTTTCATCCCTCTTTCATCCTTTCCTCCCTCCCTCATTTCTTTCTTTTTCTTCCTTCCTTCTTTGTCTTTCTTTTTTCCTTCCTTTCCTCCCTCCCTCATTTCTCTTTCTTTTTCTTTTCTTCCTTCCTTCTTCCCTTCCTTTCATCCTTTCCTCCTTCCTTCCTCCTTTCTTTTTCCCTTCTTCTTTTCTTTCACCGTTCTTTCCTTTCATCTTCCTTTCATCCATCCATCCTTTCATCCTACCTTCTTTCTCGCTTCCTTTCATCTTTCCTTTCCTTCCCTTCTTCCTTTCTTTCATCCTTCCTTTCTTCTTTTTCTTTCTTCCTTTTTCCTTCATTCTTTTTCCTTCTTTCCCTCCTTCTTTTTCTCCTTCCCTCCTTTCTTTCATCTTCCTGCCATCTTTCTTCCATCCTACTTTTACCTTCCTTTCTTCCTTCTTCCTTTCATCCTTCCATCCATCCATCCTTTTTTCTTTCTTTTTCCTTCCCTTCATTCTTGTCTTCCCTCCTTTCATTCTTCCTTCCTCTTTCCTTCTTTCTTCCCTCCCTCTTTCTCCTTTTTTCCTTCTCTTCCTTCCCTCCCTCTCTTTCTTTCCTTTCATCCTTTCTTTCATCCATCCTTTCATCCTACCTTCTTTTTGTCTTCCTTTCACCCTTCCTTCCTTCGTTCATTCCTTCCTTCCATCTTCCCTTTCATTCTTCCTTCTTTCCTTCCTTTCTTCCATATTTCTCTACCTTCTTTCCTGCCTCTGTCTTCCTCCCTCCCTCTCCTCTCCTCTTGTTTCCTCCCTCCCTCCCTTCCTTTCTTCCATCTTCCCTTTCATTCTTCCTTCTTTCCTTCCTTTCTTCCATATTTCTCTTCCTTCTTTCCTGCCTCTGTCTTCCTTCCTCCCTCCCTCCCCTCTCCTCTTGCTTCCTCCCTCCCTCCCTTCCTTTCTTCCATCTTCCCTTTCATTCTTCCTTCTTTCCTTCCTTCCTTCCTTTTTCCTTCCTTCTTTCCTGCCTCCATCTTCCTCTCTCCCTCCCTCCCTCCCTTCCATCCATCCATCCATCCATCCATCCATCCATCCATCCATCCTTTCTTCTTTCCTTTCATCCTTTTTTCCTTTCTTCTTCTTTCCTTCCTTCCCTCCTTCTTCCTCTTCCTTCCTGCCTCCATCTTCCTCCTTCTCCTCTTCTTTCTTTCCTTCCTTCCCTTCCTTTTGTGCTTTTCCTGAATGGTAGAATAGGAGTTGGACTAGATGGCCCTTGGGGTTCTCTCCCAACTCTATGATGCTACGATTCCCTTCCTTCCCTTCCTTCCCTCCTTCCCCTCTTTCCTCCAGCATCCTCGCCCTTTCCTGTCCGCACTCCTCCTTCCTTTCTGCACAACTGCATCCCTGCCCCTCCAGCAGCAGGGTTGCCATGGCAACTCCCAGGCAGGGATGGGAGGGGCGGCTCCATCATCATCATCAGCATCTTCTTCTTCTTCATCATCTCCTTCTCCAGGGAAAGTCTCCCAGGCTCTCCAGTGGATGAAAGAGGAGAAGGAGGAGGAGGAGGACCAGGGATGGAGCTCCCTCCGGGGACATTAGGTAAGAAGGAAGGCAGGATGGCCTGGAAGGAATGGCTGCGGGAGGCGGGGATGCTGAGCTTGGAAGAGAGAAAGAGACAAGAGAGCCATGTTTAGAGATCTGCAAGGGATGTGCCATTGAGGAAGGAGACAGCCTGCTCTTTGCTATAGAAAATCATGATAGGAGAGGCATTTCTACTACTATTCCTCTTCTACTACTACTACTACTATTGTTGTTATTATTATTATTATTATTATCATCCTTTTTTACTCTTTTCTTCCTCCTCCACTTTCTTTTCCTTTTTCCACTTCCTTCCTAATTCTTCTTTGTCATTCTCTTCCTGCTCTTCTTTCCTTCATGTTTCCTTCCTTTTCTTCCTCTTCTCCTTTCTTCTCCTTTCTTCTCCACTTCATTTTTCTTCGCCTTCTTTCATTTATTTCTACTTCTTCCTTCCTTCTTTCCTTCATTTTCTCTACCTTCTTTTTTCTCCTTCATTGTTTCTCTTCCATCTTTTCTTCTCCTCTTTCTTTTCCTTTGTTCTTCATTTTTCCTCATTTTCTTCCTCTGCTTCTTTCATCTTCCGCCTCCGCCTCATCTTTCTTGTTCTTCCTTCATTCCTTTACTTCCTCCTCTTCTTCCTCTCTTACTTTCTTCCTCCTCCGCCCCATCTTTCTTATTCTTCTTCCTTCATTCCTTTTCCTCTTCCTCTTCTTCCACTCTTACTTTCTTCTTCCTCCTTTGCCTCATCTTCTGCCTGTTCCTCCTCCTCCTTTTCTTTCTTCTCTTCTTTCTTTTTCTTCTTCTCTTTCTCCTTCGCTCTTTTTCTTTTGTTCTTTCTTCTTCTTCCTTCCACTTTCTTTTCCTTTGTTCATTATTCCCTTTCCTCATTCTCTTCCTCTTATTTCTTCTTATTCTTTTTATTCCATCTCTTCCTCTTTCTTTTTTTCTTTTTCCTCCTCCATCTCCTTTTTCCTCTTCATTCTTTCCCCCCTCCTCCTCCTTTCTTCTTTCCTTCATTTTCTCTTGCCCTTCACCCTTCTTCTTCTGCTTCTCCATCTGTCTTCATTTTCTCTTGCTCTTCTTTCTCTTCCTCCTCATTCTCCTCCTTCCTTCTTTTCCTTCTTCTCTTCTTCCTTCCTTCCTTTCTTTTTCCTCCTCCTCTGCCTCTTTTTCTTTTCCTTCTTCCTTCATTCCTTTTCCTCGTCCTCCTCCTTTCTACTCCTTTCCTTCATTTTCTCTTGCCCTTCTTCCTTTTTATTATTCTTCTCCTTTCTTCTTCCCCTTCTTCTCTTCCTCTTCTTTCTTCTTCATTCTTTTTCTTCCATCTCTTCCTCTTTCTTTCTTTCTTTCTTTCTTTCTTCTTCTTCCTCCTTTGCCTTTTTTTCTTTTCCTTCTTCCTTCATTCCTTTTCCTCCTCTTTCTTCTTTGCTTCATTTATCTTGCTCTTCTCCTTCTCCTTCTTTTCTTCATTTTCTCTTGCTCTTCTTCCTTCTTCTTCTTCTCTTTCTCCTACTCCTTTCTTTCAGTTTCTCTTGCTCTTCTTCTTTGTTCTCCTCCTTCCTTCTTTATCCTTTTTCTCCTTCCGTCTTCT
This sequence comes from Anolis sagrei, assembly GCF_037176765.1. NCBI lineage: Eukaryota > Metazoa > Chordata > Lepidosauria > Squamata > Anolidae > Anolis > Anolis sagrei. The sequence goes on from NC_090034.1 coordinate 103,772,595, forward strand.
TCCTCTTTGTCCACATGAAAGGTCATATAAAATAAACCATTTCCTAAATGTGTGCCTCTTGCTTCCAACTCCACATTTTTTGGCCGTGAGATTAATTTATCATTTTGGGAGCCAATTATTCTCCGTTCAGATAATCCAGATTATAATAAACCCCTTTAAAGCGCCTGTTGGCGTGAGGGCTGCGACCTTTTAATCGGTTTAGCTTGAATCAAAGGCAGGAATCGTGGCCAATTTCGGAGTGAGTGACAAGAAGGCGGAGGACGGACATGCCCGGCAAAACCGCCGACGGCTGGCAGAGTTATATTTAACTTCCTCCCGCAGGAAAAAGAGCGATTCCAAGGGGGAAGATTATTACAAAACGAATGAATCACATTCCTGAGCGCAGAGACCCATCCGCCAAGAAAAAGGCAGATTTAATCGTAAGCTTTAATTGACCCACAAAGAGTCGATAAGAAGAGCTTTGGAATGAAGTCGGAAACAGAAAATGCGTGCTCGCTCCCCTTTTCCATCTATCTAGACACATAATAAAAATGAAAATATGTATGTGTGTATGTGTTTCCTCCACCACAGACTTCCCAGTGTTCCCATGTCCCATGTCCAATTCTTGTATTAATATCTTAAAGAAATCCCAATTTAGGTTATCAAAAGCCTTCTCTGTGTCCAAGGCTAGTATGGCAAATTCTTTTTGATGATTCTGTTCATAATGTTCTATTAGATCCAATACTAGCCTTATGTTCCCGACTCTCTCCATTGGTGTGGAATTTGCATGACCCCCGCTCACTGACTCTCCCATAAACCTTTCCTATTCTTTTCTATGGCACACAGCAAGCCATTTCAACCTAGATTGTATGTGTTTCCTCCACCACAGACATCCCAGTGTTCCTAACTCTCTCCATTGGTGTGGAATTTGCATGACCCCCCGCCCACTGCCTCTCCCATAACCCTTTCCTATTCTTATCTATGGCACACAGCAAGCCATTTCATCCTAGAATGTATGTGTTTCCTCCACCACAGACACCTCAGTGTTCCTGACTCTCTCCATTGGTGCGGAATTTGCATGACCCCCGCCCACTGACTCTCCCATAAACCTTTCCTATTCTTTTCTATGGCACACAGCAAACCATTTCATCCTAGAATGTATGTGTATCCTCCACCACAGACATCCCAGTGTTCCTGACTCTCTCCATTGGTGTGGAATTTGCATGACCCCCGCTCACTGCCTCTCCCATAACCTTTTCCTATTCTTGTCTATGGCATACTAGAGATGCTTGGGGAGAATCCACCATGATTTATAGGAGTTATAGGTACTGGGATGTATAGTTCACCTGCAATCTAAGAGTACTATGAACTCCAACAATGGACCTGGAATTCACTTGGCATGCAAAAGCCCCATGACCAGCAAAAAATGCTGGAGGGTCTTTGGAGGGATGTACAGTATAGGAGTTATAGTTTGTTTATTTGTTTATTTGTTTGTTTGTTTGTTTGTTTACAGTATTTATATTCCGCCCTTCTCACCCCTCAATGGACTCAGAGCAGATTACAATGTACACATACATGGCAAACATTCAATGCCATAGACACACAACATATATAGACAGACACACAGAGGCTATTTAACATTCCAGCTTTTCTTGAGGCTATTTTGGCCACCGGGGGAGCTGTTCCTTCACCGACCATTTGTGGCACTGATTAAGTGCTTCCTCATTCTTTGCATGCTTGCTGGAGATTTTTATGGCCTCGTAAATTAGTTAAAGTTGCTTCCCCGCATAAGCAGTGTAACCAAGATTCTACCAATTTGTAAAGATTTCACCAATTTGTGAAGAAGCCACCAGTTTGTAATGGTTTTGTAAAGGACCACGACTTTGTAAGGGGTTATTAAATTGATAGCTATTAATATTGCGTTGGTCTTCCTTCAAGGTGTAGTGTGACTTAACTTGGAAAGGATTTATAACAGAAACTGTAACAAGTTTATTGAAATGTAGCTGAAGCTTGATAGTTTCAATGTTTCTTGACTCTTAGAGGCACGTATCTTCAGAGGTTAGATTTATAACATTCTTTAAAACAACTCTGGAAAGGACTCTTCCTTCTACTAAACAGGTTTCAAACTTGTTGTTGTTGTTCATTCGTTCAGTCGTCTCCGACTCTTCGTGACCTCATGGACCAGCCCACGCCAGAGCTCCCTGTCAGCCGTTACCACCCCCAGCTCCCTCAAGGTCAGTCCAGTCACTTCAAGGATGCCATCCATCCATCTTGCCCTTGGTCAGCCCCTCTTCCTTTTGCCTTCCACTTTCCCCAGCATAATTGTCTTCTCTAGGCTTTCCTGTCTCCTCATGATGTGGCCAAAGTACTTCAACTTTGTCTCTAGTATCTTTCCCTCCAGTGAGCAGTCGGGCTTTATTTCCTGGAGGATGGACTGGTTGGATCTTCTTGCAGTCCAAGGCACTCTCAGCACTTTCCTCCAACACCACAGCTCAAAAGCATTGATCTTCCTTCGCTCAGCCTTCCCTAAGGTCCAGCTCTCACATCCGTAGGTGACTACAGGGAAGACCATGGCTTTGACTAGGCGGATCTTTGTTGTCAGTCTGATGTCTCTACTCTTTACTATTTTATCGAGACTGGACATTGCTCTTCTCCCAAGAAGTAAGCGTCTTCTGATTTCCTGGCTACAGTCTGCATCTGCAGTAATCTTTGCCCCTAGAAATACAAAGTCTGTCACGGCCTCCACGGTTTCTCCCTCTATTTTCCAGTTGTCAATCATTCTTGTTGCCATAATCTTGGTTTTTTTGACGTTTAGCTGCAACCCGGCTTTTGCGCTTTCTTCTTTCACCTTGATTAGAAGGCTCCTCAGCTCCTCCTCGCTTTCGGCCATCAGGGTGGTGTCATCTGCATATCTGAGGTTGTTAATGTTTCTTCCAGCAATTTTCACCCCAGCTTTGCATTCATCAAGCCCCGCACATCGCATGATGTGTTCTGCATACAAGTTAAAAAGGTTGGGTGAGAGGATGCAGCCTTGCCGTACGCCTTTCCCAATCTTGAACCAGTCTGTTGTTCCGTGGTCAGTTCTGACTGTTGCTACTTGGTCCTTGTACAGATTCCTCAGGAGAGAGACAAGGTGGCTTGGGATGCCCATCCCACTAAGAACTTGCCACAATTTATTATGATCCACACAGTCAAAGGCTTTAGAATAGTCAATGAAGCAGAAGTAGATGTTTTTCTGAAACTCCCTGCCTTTCTCCATTATCCAGCGGATATTGGCAATCTTACTTTTCTTCAAACCGTGTTTCTTTCCTTAATAGATTACTTCAGATACAAGCTTATTCTTTCTTTGTGATATTTCTGTTGCAATAAAGATTCTCACTGGCTTTCTCTCACCCTTTCTACTCATACACTAACTACTAATATAAATAAGTCAGCTTGACTTATCTAAACTACCTAGGCTGGAAGCCAAAACCTTCCTGATTCTCACTACATTAGAATCAGCCTTTCCTTGTAGTTTTTAAATTACAGACTACCTACCGAAACTGTAACAAGTTTATTGAAATGTAGCTGAAGCTTGATAGTTTCAATGGTTCTTGACTCTTAGAGGCACATATCTTCAGAGGTTAGATTTATAACATTCTTTAAAACAACTCTGGAAAGGACTCTTCCTTCTACTAAACAGGTTTCAAAGTTATTTTTCTTCAAACTGTGTTTCTTTCCTTAATAGATTACGTCAGATACAAGCTTATTCTTTCTTTGTGATATTTCTGTTGCAATAAAGATTCTCACTGGGTTTCTCTCACCCTTTCTACTCATACACTAACTACTAATATAAATAAGTCAACTACCTAGGCTAAAAGCCAAAACTTTCCTGATTATCACTACAGTAGAATCAGCCTTTCCCTGTAGTTTTTGAACTACAGACTACCTTCCTGGTTCTCACTACTACAGAACCAGCCATTCCTGTAGTTCACAGACTACAGACTGACTGTTTTAAAATGGCTGCACTACCAACTATACATAACTGCAGGTTAAAATTCACACTTCACCACAAGTGGTACCTAAATTTCCTACTTTACAGATGCAACTGTCTTTTGGGTTACAAAGGTCGACAGCAAGCTACACAAATTGGTCAGAAGCTCACTCCGACCCAGGCTGGCTTTGAACTCATGATCTTTTGGTCAGTGGTGATCTTAATGCAGCTGACTCCCAGCCAGCTGTGCAGGTGGTTCTCTTCTTTAAGAATGCCCTGTTAAGTACAGATATATAACAATTGTAGAATGGAAATATTCAAGCTTTTTCAATATTCATTTCTTTCTGGTAGATCCATCCTGTGGCCACACAATATTCGGGCTTTGAAATCTGAATAGTTCACCTACATCCATGAACCCAAACAATGATGGATCTGGACCAAACTTGGCATGCATACCTGATATGACCCAATTTCAATACTGGTGGGTTTTGAAGAGAATTCCCTGGACATTTTGGAGTTATAGGTACTGGGATTTATAGTTCACCTGCAATCAATGAGCACTCTGAGCTCCACCAAAGATGGAATTGGATCACACTTGGCACACAGAGCTCCCATGACCAACAGAAAATACTGAAAGGTTTTGCTGGGCATTGACCTTCAGTTTGGGAGTCGTAGTTCACCTACATCCAGAGAGCACTATGGACCCAAACAATGATGGATCTGGACCAAACTCGGCATGCATACCTGATGTGCCCAAATTTGAATCCTGGTGGATTTTGAGGGATAGTTGGCCTGGACATTTTGGAGTTGTAAGTACTGGGATTTATAGTTCACCTTCAGTCAATGAGCACTTGAAACTCCACCAAATATATAATTGGACCAACATGGCACACAGAGCCCCCATGATCAGCAAAAAACATACTGGAGGTTTTTGGGGAAAATTCTTGATTTTGGGGAGTTGTAGTCAAGGGCGGCTCAAGCGTTACACCAATTATGCTTTTGCTTAGGGCGCACTTCCCCGGGGGGCGCTTTTGAGGAACTCTTGTAGTTCACCTACATCCAGAGAGCACTGTGAATCCAAACATTGATGGATCCGGGCCAAACTTGGCACTTTATTTATTTATTTATTTATTTATTTACCATATTGAAATACCGCCCCTCCACCAATGGTGGACCTGGACCAAACTTGGCAAACAGAACGCCCAGGACTAACTAAACCGTCTGGGTTTTTTTTTTTTTTTGAGGGGACCAACAAGTTGCTGAGCTTATTGACCTTACAAAGTGGAAGCTTGCATGTCCAAATGGGATTTGTGAGTTTTCAGAACCAAGTTACTTAGCAATGATTTATTATTATTATTATTATTATTATTATTATTATTATTATTATTTCAAACATAACAAGATGAGTCCACAGCAGATAAGATCACTCTGCTGGTTGTTGTATTGGATCACACATCGGACACTTCCCAAGTGTCTAGGACTGTGTGATGTATCAGTGAATAATGTGTGCGGATCCTAGTAGGGTTGCCTTTTGCAGCTGATAGATGGTAATTTTGTTAGCGCTGATTGTTTTTAAGTGCAAACCAAGGTCTGCACCCAGTGTGCCGATCACCAGTGGGACCCCTTTGACTGGCTTGTGCTAGAGACTTTGCAGTTCGATCTTTAAATCCTCATATCATGTCAGCTTTTCCAGTTGTTTCTCTTCCATCCTGCTGTCACCTGGGATTGCGACATCGACAATCCATACTTTGTTTTTTAACAGAATTGTGAGGTCAGGAGTATTGTGTTCCAAAAGTCTGTCAGTCTGAATTCGGAGGTCCCAGAGTAGCTTGACGTGTTCATTTTCTATTATTATTATTATTATTATTATTATTATTATTATTACTACTACTACTACTAGCCGTCCCCTGTCATGTGTTGCTGTGGCCCAGATGGGGGTTCTGTGTGGGAGGTTTGGCCCAATTCTTTCGTTGGTGGGGTTCAGAATGCTCTGTGATTGTAGGTGAACTATAAATCCCAGCAACTACAACTCCCAAATGTCAAGGTTTTATTTTCCCCAAACTCCACCAGTGTTCATATTTGGGCATATTGAGTATTTGTGTAGAGTTTGGTTCAGATTCATCATTGTTTGAGTCCACAGTGATCTCTGGATGTAGATGAACTACAACTCCAAAACCAAAGGACACTGCCCACCAAACCCTACCAGTATTTTCTGTTGGTCATGGGAGAACTGTGTGCCAAGTTTGGTTCAGTTCCATCGTTGGTGGGGTTCAGGATGCTCTTTGTAGCTGAATCCTAGCAACTACAACTCCCAAATGACAGAATCAGTTTTTTGAGTGAAGGACATACATTGGGTTGTTAGGTGTCTTGTGTCCAAATTTGGTGTCAATTTGTCCAGTGGTTTTTGAGTTCTGTTAATCCCACAAACGAACATTACATTTTTATTTATATAGATTATTATTATTATTATTATTATTATTATTATTATTAATATTACCCCGCTTTATTGTTGTTTTGCTTGATGTTTATTATTTGCTTTATGAGTTTTACTGTTGTATTTGTATGCTGTTGTTTTGTTGGTGGCCTTGGCCTTTGTAAGCTGCATCGAGTCCTTCGGGAGATGTTAGCGGGGTATAAATAAAGATAATAATAATAATAATAATAATAATAATAATCTCACCCACAGAAGACTCAAAGCGACTTAACATAAAAGCATTAGCATACAATTTAAAATATACCAATATGCAAACAATATATAAATATGACTTTATCTTTTGGGGTTTGCTAGGTGGGATTTGCATTTGTTGACCAATTTGACCTGCGTTTTCTTTTTGTGTGTATTTGCAGGATACGTTGCAAAGAACCGTTATGGATCTACTTCAAATTTCTAGACCCAACTGAGAAAAACAAAACAACACTCTCATTGTTGTAAATAAGTAATCACAGAGACGGTCGGTTACTATTTGGGAAACTATAGAGGAAGAGTTCGTCCATTCACGTAAACTTGGGGAACGTTTTGCTTCTTCCGTTCACTGAAAACCAGATGAACTTTTTGGTGAAGGAAAAGCAAGGTGACTTCTTCTGGGTGGTCAAAGAAACCACGTAACTCTTGAAAGACGGAATCGTGGATGAGTGACGTTGCATGGAAACTTGAGGACTAGAAGCCCAAGTATTTGAAAAGAAGCTGTCTCTGAAAAGATGTGGATACGAGATTCAAAGTGACCAGATCTCCGTGGAAGGAAACAGTGAGAACATGCGAGAGCAGCGAATGAAAGGCGACTCCACCATCCACTGTGATAAAGATCAAAGTTTGAGGTCTTCCTCAGGGATCGAGGTCTCGGCGTATAAGCTAGAACCGGCCAGAGAAAGCCGGTTCTTCAAAGGGAAGTGCCCGTTTTGGTGGAGGAAGAACAGGACCACCAAGACCGCCCAGGAAGAGGTGGCTTCCAAGAGCCGTCTGTGCATGGAAGCTGCCCATGAGAGTCCCATCCCAGCCGTCCGGAAGCCAACCCAACAAGAAGGCGTTCTGGGACGGGACCCAATCGAAGGATCTCCAGGAGCGAAACCAGCCTCCTCTTTACTCCGGAAACTCTTGTGCTTGAAGGACACATCCAAGAAGCCAACCCAAGGTTTGGGAGCATCTCCAATCTACGGAGGAAATATACGATGTGGGCCCGTCGCTGCACTTAGCAGAACCGCGGACCCACAAGGAGAGTCTCCTTTGAGGTGGAAACCCAGAAACGAAACTCAAAATCCAGTGGAAGTTATCTACAACAATATGGAGATGACTGACACAACGAATAAGGCAGAAGCTTCGTGGATAACCAAGCCATGGAGGACGTTCAGGGCTGCGATTACTTCCCGAGTCCAAAGATCTGATCTGCCAAGGATTGAGAAGGTGACAGAAGATGGAGAGCCTCCCCTCCCTGTCAAACCAGAAGCCTCTTCTGATAGCAAGAAGGACACAGAACTGTTGAGTGACATGGAGCTGAAGCCACCGAAAGCAGTTCCAGATCGTGCTCTCTTGGAGAGCAAAGGGAGCCAACGGGTCTCCTGGCATGGTCTGGAGATCCACAGAATGGCTGACGAAGATGCGGTGGAACCCATCGCTGAGGAGAGGAAGAGCCTCTCTTTAGAAGGAAGCCTCTGGGAGGAGAACCCGGTCCTGAAGAACATTTCGGAGTGGGAGAGCCTCCAGAAGCAGGTCTACAACCTCCTCGGCGGGAACGGAGACGAGGTGCAAGAAACGGCCCCGGAAGACGAAGACTTGGAAGGAGGAGGATGCGGTTACTGGATGGACGACGAGGACGAGGAGCAAGGCTTGGGCGACCTGGCGGAGAACCCGGGCGGGCAGGGCATGCTGATGGCGACGCGCGACTTGGGTTGGTTGAGCAACGAGTTATTAGGACACTCAGCATCCTGGAAGAAGAACGAGGAGAAGACGGAGAGAGGAAGACCCACAAAAGAGGAGAGTGACAGAAAAGCCACTGCGGTGGAGGACGGTGAAGAAGGAGAACATAACAAGACCATACATGGCCAAGATACCGACATGACCCATATTGACCATCTCCTTCTCCCATTAGGAAGCAACATCGCGACATCCCACCTTGAGACATCTAGAACCCACATCTCAGAGGACGAAGGGACTTTGTCCCCAAAGGAATGGAAACCTTTAACTTTTCTGGAGTTGTCTCCACCTTCCTTTCCAACCAGGCCTTCAGAGAAGGGTCTTCTTCCACCAAAAGCCTGTGACTCCGAAGAAAGAGAAGCTCAACCACGGCAAATCGGAGTTGTGAGGAAGTTGTTGGCGTCCAACAAGGAGACCACTGGATTTGCAACATGGCATAATGCCGCAGGGATTGGAGATGCACAAGACAAGCAACTGATCTACCGGACGGCTGCGGAGATTGTGGGCGCCGCGATCGACGCAGCCGCCGGACAATTGGCACAGAAGGAAGAGGAAGATCGAGCCGAGTCGGAGCTCAACGAAACCCTCCCTTGAAACCTCTATTTTTGGAGACATGACTCCAGATATTTCGTTTTTGTGGCACAAACTATGTCGAATTGGTGGAGACTCGATGAAATATTCATCCAATGTGCTATAACAGGATGTCCCTCCCGCCAAAAACATTTTTTTTGCAAAATAATAAACTTTTTCCCATTTTTTTACATGATAGAACGAATTAGGAAATGAGATTTATAACCCAGGAACAGAAATAGTGTAACCAGCAAACATAACATATTAATATGTTTGTGTGTATGTATATATTCGTGGCACAGTGGGTCAAAGCGCTGAGTTGCTGAACTTGCTGACCGAAAGGTGGCAGGTGGCAGGTTTGTATCCGGGGAGCATGGTGAGCTCCTGCTGTCAGCCCCAGCTTCTTTCAACCTAGCAGTTCGAAAACATGCAAATGTGAGTAGATCAATAGGTATTGCTCTGGCAGGAAGGTAAGGGTGCTCCGTGCAGTCATGCTGGCCACATGACCTTGGAGGTGTGGTGAGTTCCTATTGTTAGCCGCAGCTTCTGCCGACATAGCAGTTCGAAAACATGCAAATGCAAGTAGATCAATAGGTATTTCTCTGGCAGGAAGGTAAGGGTGCTCTGTGCAGTCGTGCTAGCCACATGACCTTGGAGGTGTGGTGAGCTCCTATTGTTAGCCGCAGCTTCTGTCAACCTAGCAGTTCGAAAACCTGTAAATGTGAGTAGATCAATAGGTACTGCTCTGGCAGGAAGTTAAGGGTGCTCTGTGCAGTCATGCTGGCCACATGACCTTGGAGGTGTGGTGAGTTCCTATTGTTAGCCACAGCTTCTGCCGACCTAGCAGTTCGAAAACCTGTAAATGTGAGTAGATCAATAGGTATTGCTCTGGCAGGAAGGTAATGGTGCTCCATGCAGTCATGCTGGCCACATATTTATTTATTTATCATGTCAGTATCAACCAGACAATTGCATTACATTTTTAACAAATTTTTAACAAACAGACAAAACAGAGTTTGCAAGCTTGGTAGTTGATTAAATGTCCTTTGACCAGTATCTGGCCCCTTGGAGTGCCTCTGGTGTTGCCGCAAGAAGGTCCTCCATTGTGCATGTGGCAGGGCTCAGGTTGCATTGCAGCAGGTGGTCAGTGGTTTGCTCTTCTCTGCACTTGCATGTCGTGGATTCCACTTTGTGGCCCCATTTCTGAAGGTTGGCTCTGCATCTCGTGGTGCCAAAGCGCAGTCTGTTCAGCGCCTTCCAAGTCGCCCAGTCTTCTGCCTGACCAGGGGGGAGTCTCTCATTTGGTATCAGCCATTCTGGGTTTGAGCCTGCCACTTTTGGACTCTTGCTTGCTGGGGTGTTCCAGCAAGTGTCTCTGTAGATCTTAGAAAACTATTTCTTGATTTAAGTCGTTGACGTGCTGGCTGATACCCGAACAAGGGATGAGCTGGAGATGTCACTGCCTTGGTCCTTTCACTATTGGCTGCTACTTCCCGGCGGATGTCAGGTGGTGCAATACCGGCTAAACAGTGTAATTTCTCCAGTGGTGTAGGGCACAGACACCCCGTGATAATGTGCCATGTTTCATTAAGAGCCACATCCACTGTTTTAGCATGGTGAGATGTGTTCCACACTGGGCAGAGTAGCATAGCGCAAGGGCAGATGTCTTCACTGTGTCTGGTTGTGATCCCCAGGTTGTGCCAGTCAGTTTTCATATGATATTGTTTCTAGCGCCCACTTTTTGCTTGATGTTCAGGCAGTGCTTCTTGTAGGTCAGAGCACAGTCCAGAGTGACTCCCAGGTATTTGGGTGCGCTGCAATGCTCCAGTGGGGTTCCTTCCCAGGTAATCCTCAGAGCTTGGGATACATGTCTGTTCTTAAAGTGAAAAGCACATGTCTGTGTTTTAGATGGATTAGGGATCAGCTGGTTTTCCCTGTAATAGGCAGTAAGAGCACCTAGAGCTTCGGAGAGATTCTGTTCTACCATCTCAAAGCTCCCTGCTTGAGCGGTGATGGCACGATCATCAGCATAGATGAAGCTCTCTGTCCCTTCTGGCAGTGGCTGGTCATTTGTGTAAATGTTGAACATGGATGGAGTGAGCACGCTCCCCTGAGGCAGGCCGTTCTTCTGTTTCCGCCATCTGCTTCTCTGGCCCTGGAACTCAACAAAAAAGCTCCTGTTTTGTAGCAGGTTTCCTATGAGGCGGGTGAGGTGGTCGTCCTTTGTGATACTATACATTTTTCTCAGGAGGAGGCAGTGGTTCACAGTCTCATAGGCTGCTGACAGATCTATGAAGACAGCTCCTGTGATCTGCTGCCTTTCAAAGCCATCTTCTATGTGCTGAGTCAGGTTCAGCACGTGCGATGTGCAGCTTCTGCCTTTCCTGAAGCCAGCTTGCTGTGGGATCGGACCTTGGCCACATCACCTTGGAGGTGTCTATGGATAATGCCGGCTCTTCGGCTTAGAAATGGAGATGAGCACCAATCTTCAGAGTCGGACATGACTGGACTTAATGTCAGGGGAAAAACTTTACCTTTTACACACGTACACACACATGTATAGTGTGTGTATACATCAAAAGGGCAAGCTTAATTGCCTTAATGGAGTCAAACCAAGTCAAGGAAAGCCATGATAGTCTTTGAAATCCAATGTCTTCCTATGAAATGGCTGGCGATGTATCCCACCCTCGTGGCTGAAGCTGGCATTGTATGTATATTGATTTCTTTGTATGGTGTGATTTTTGCTTTTATCCAACCTGGAAAAAATTATTTCCACATTCACTCCCTTTTGGGTGATACACATACTGCATTGCAAACACAATTAAGATGATTATTATTACTAAGTTGGGATTCTTTGCATTTTCAAAGAACTTGGCATGTCTTTTTATTGTAAACTGTATTTACTTACAAAACGAAGGGGCACGGGTACTTTGCTTCTAAAGTGTTGCTAAAGCTGTTGCTTTGCTTCTAAAGTGTTATGAAAGTTCTGGTGGTGAAAATTTCACAACTCTAACACAACTTTCAAAATCTCATTATTTTGTTATTGGCTATTTTTATGACAGAACCAATTAGGAGCTGCCATTTTTAACGAAAGTTTGAAAGTTTTGTTAGAGTTCTGAAATTTTCACCACCTGAACTTTAGAAACACTTTAGAAGAAAAGCACCAGCGCCCCCTAGTGTTGTAAGTACTTTAGAAACATTTAACACCATGGATTGCCCATGTCTACTATTTAGCATTGTGACCTCAATGATTCTGTTCCTTCTAAATCAGGTATGGGTAAACCCAGGCCCACGGGCCAGATGTGGCCCCTTGGGCTCTTATCTCAGGCCCTCCTTGCTCTCACCATCCTATCCTTCCTTCTCTCTTTCCTTCCTACAAGAGAGGAGATTCCATCTGAACATGAGGAAGAACTTCCTGACTGTGAGAGCCGTTCAGCAGTGGAACTCTCTGCCCCGGAGTGTGGTGGAGGCTCCTTCTTTGGAAGCTTTTAAACAGAGGCTGGATGGCCATCTGTCAGGGGTGATTTGAATGCAATATTCCTGCTTCTTGGCAGAATGGGGTTGGACTGGATGGCCCAGGAGGTCTCTTCCAACTCTTTGATTCTATGATTCCCTCGCCTCCCTCTTTCTCCCTTCCCTTTCCTCTCTCCCCCTTTTCTCCTTCCTTCCCTTCCTTTTGTCTTTCCTTCCTTCTCTTTGCTCCCTCCCTCCCTTCTCTCCTTTCTCCCTCCCCCATTCCCTTTCACTCTTTCGTCTTTCCTTTCTTCCCTTTTGTCCTTCCTTCTCTTTGCTCCCTACCTCCCTTCCCTCTTTCTCCCTCCCTCCATTCCCTTCCACTCTTTCGTCTTTCCTTTCTTCCCTTTTGTCTTTCCTTCCTCCTTATCTCCTTCCCTCTTTCACCTTCCATCCTTCCCTTCCTTCTTCCCTTTCTTCCTTCTTTTTCCTTTTCCTTTATCCCGCTCTTTCGCCCTTTCATCCTTCCCTTTCTTCCCTTCCACCCTTTCAAACTTCCTTCTTTACCTTCCACACTTTTGTCTTTCAGCCCTTCTCGCTTTTCTCCATCCCTCCCTCTCTCCCTATTTCTTCTTCCACCCTTCCCTTCCTTCCTTTTGTCCTTCCTTCCTTCTCTCTTTCCTTCCTTCACCTCACTCTTTCTCCCTTCCCTCTTCCCTCTCCCCCTTTCCTCCTTCCTTCCCTTTCTTTTGTCTTTCCTTCGTTCTCTTTCCTCCCTCCCTTCCCTCTTTCTCCCTCCCTCCCTCCCTCCCTCCATTCCCTTCCATTCTTCCTTCCTTCCTTCCTTCCTTCATTTTTTGTCTCTCCTTCCTCCTTATCTCCCTCCGTCTCCTTCCATCCTTCTCCTTTTCCTTTCTCCTGCTCTTCCACCCTTTCCTTTCTTCCCTTCCACCCTTTCAAACTTCCTTCTTTACCTTCCACTTTTGTCTTTCAGCCCTTCTCACTTTCCTCCGTCCTTCCCTCTCTCTCTTCTTCCATCCTTCCCTTCCTCCCTTTTGTCCTTCCTTCTCCCATTCTTTCCTCCTTCCCTTTCTTCCTTCTACCTTCTCTTCCTCCTTTTCTTCCTTCCTCGTTCCCTTTCATCCTTCCATCTTTCCACCCTTCCCTCTTTCCTTCCCGCTTTCTTCCTCCATCCTTCCCTTCCTCCCTTTTGTCTTTCCTTCCTTCTCCCTTTCCTTCCTTCCAGCCTTCTCTTTCTCCCATTCTTTCTTCCCCTTTTCCTTCCTCCTTCCCTTTCACCCTTTCATCTTTCCATCCTTCCCTCTTTCCTCCCTCCTTCCCCCTCTCTCTTTCTCCTTCCATCCCTCCCTTTCATCCTTCCATCTCTTCCTCCCCTTCCCTTTTTCCTTCCTCCTTCCCTTCCATCCTTTCCTTCCTTCCTTGTCTTTCCTTCCTTCCCTTTCCTCTCTCCCTCCTTCTCCTTCCTTCCATCCTTCCCTTCCTTCCTTTCATCCTTCCGCCCTTCTCTTTCCTTCCTCTTTCCCTTCCTTCCTTCCACCCTTCTCTTCCTTCTCCCCTTCCCATTTTCTTCCTCCTTTCCTTCCACCCTTTCATCCTTCCCTTCCATCCTGTAAGAGTGGTTGGAAAGTTGAATATACTGCCTCGAAGTCTGGTGGAGTCTCTTCTAGAGGTTTTGAAGCTGAGGCTGGATGGCCATCTGTCGGAAGGGTTTAGATGGTGTCTTTCTGCAAGGCAGAATGGTCTTCAGCTGGAGTTCCTTCCAATTCTAGTGAAACAGATTGCCTGAGAGACTGATTGAATCTCCTTTGAGGGTTTTCAAACCGAAGCTGGATGGCCATCTGTTGGGAGGGATCGGATGGTGTCTTTTTTAAATGGCAGAATGGGCTTCGGCTGGACCTTCTTCCAATTCTAGTGGGATAAAGAATACCTGAGAGCCTGACGGAGTCTCCCTCCTTTGAAGGTTTTCAAGCCGAAGCTGGATGGCCATCTGTTGGGAGGGATCGGATGGTGTCTTCCTGTATGGCAGAATGGGCTTCAGCTGAAGTTCCTTCCAATTCTAGTGGAACAGATTGCCTGAGAGACTGATGGAATCTCCATTGAGGGCTTTCAAGCCAAGGCTGGATGGCCATCTTTTGGGAGGGATCGGATGGTGTCTTCCTGTATGGCAGAATGGGCTTCAGCTGGAGTTCCTTCCAATTCTAGTGGAACAGATTGCCGGAGAGACTGATGGAATCTCCATTGAGGGCTTTCAAGCCAAAGCTGGATGGCCATCTTTTGGGAGGGATCGGATGGTGTCTTCCTGTATGGCAGAATGGGCTTCAGCTGGAGTTTCTTCCAATTTTAGTGGGATGTAGAATGCCTGAGAGACTGACGGAGTCTCTTTCCTTTGAAAGTTTTCAAGCCAAGGCTGGATGGCCATCTGTCGGGAGGGATCAAATGGTGCCTTCATTCAGAAAGTGGTTGGACTGGATGGCCTCTGAGAGTCCCTTCTAACTCTTGGATTCTATGACTAGTGGAAAAAAAACATTATCCCTGGATGCATTTTGGAAGATGCTTTCAACCAATCTCTGGCAAAGTGTTTACCAACTTTTTCTCCAGGCTTACAAGGTCTGGTTGTTTACTTTCGTATGTATATTATTCGTTTGGTTGGAATAAAAAGTCTGTTCAAATATGTTTTCTGCTTTTTGTGTGGCATAAGAAGCCCATCCCTTCCATGTACCAAAGCTTCTGTGAATATATAATATCATTAACTCAAAATAATAAAAGTGAAAATATGTATGTGTGTGGCTGGGGTGCCCACAGCTATGGCTCCCATCACTCAGGAGACACCAAAGACCCTCCCTCCAATGACATTGCAGGTTATAGTGCAGTGTTACTCAACCTGGGGGTCGGGACCCCTGTGGGGGTCACGAGGGGGTGTCAGAGGGGTCACCAAAGACCATCAGAAAACATCGTATTTTCTCTTTGTCATGGGTGGGAAGTTTGGACCAATTCTATCATTGGTGGGGTTCAGAATGCTATTTCATTGTGGGTGAACTATGAATCCCAGCAACTACAACTCCCAAATGGCAAGGTCTATTTTCTCAGCAACTCTACCAGTCTTCACATTTGGGTATATTGATTATCTGTGCCAACTTTGATCCAGATCCATCACTGTTTGAGTCCACAGTGTTCTATGGATATAGGTGAACTACAACTCCAAAAACTCAAGGTCAGTGTCCATCAGACTCTCCCAGTATTTCTCTTGGCCATGGGAATTCTGTGTGCCAAATTTGATTCAATTCCATCATTGAGGGAGTTCAAAAGGCGCTTTGATTTTAGGTGAACTATAAATCCCAGCAATCCCAACATTCCCAAATGACAAAATCAATCCCCTCCAACCCCACCAATACTCAAATTTGGGCGTTTCGGGTATTTGTGCCAAATTTGGTCCAGTGAATGAAAATACATCCTGCATATCAGATATTTATATTACGATTCACAACAGTAGCAAAATTAAAAAAGTAGCAACGAAAATAACATTATGGTTGGGGGTCACCACAACGTGGGAACCTGTACTAAGGGGTCGCGGCATTAGGAAGGTTGAGAACCACTGTTATAGTGAGTGCCATGAACATGTCCAAGATCCCTACCAATGACCTCCACCAACACCACACTACCCACCACCCAAGTAAAGGCTTTCATACGAGGACAATTCCATCCTAGATTTTATGTGTTTCCTCCACCACAGACATCCCAGTGTTTCTGACTCTGTTGGTGTGGAATTTGCATGACCCCACCCACCGCCTCTTCCTTAACCCTTTCCTATTCTTTTCTTTGGCGCACAGCAAACAGAGCAAACAGAGGAATTGATCAGCAAGTGAACATATCCACCACAGACATCCCAGTGTTCCTGTCTCTCTCCATTGGTGTGGAATTTGCATGACCCCGCCCACTGTCTCTTCCTTAACCCTTTCCTATTCTTTTCTTTGGCGCACAGCAAACAGAGGAATTGATCAGCAAGTGAACATATCCACCACAGACATCCCAGTGTTCCTGTCTCTCTCCATTGGTGTGGAATTTGCATGACCCCGCCCACTGCCTCTTCCTTAACCCTTTCCTATTCTTTTCTTTGGCGCACAGCAAACAGAGGAATTGATCAGCAAGTGAACATATCCACCACAGACATCCCAGTGTTTCTGTCTCTCTCCATTGGTGTGGAATTGATCAGCAACTGAACATACTAGAGAGGTCTGGGGAAAATTCACCATGATTTATAGGAGTTGTAGGTCCTGGGATGTATAGGTCACCTGCAATCTAAGAGCACTGAACTCCACCAGCAATGGACTTGGAACTAACTTGGCACACACAACCCCCATGACCAACAAAAAATACTGGAGGTCTTTGGAAGGATTTTTACAGGAGTTGTAGGTCCTGGGATGTATAGTTCACCTACAATCTAAGAGCACGCTGAACTCCACCAACCTGGAACTAAATTGGCACACACAACCCCCATGACCAACAAAAAACACTAGAGGTCTTTGAAGGGATTTAGAGGAGTTGTAGTTCACCTACATCGAGAGCACACTATGAACCCAAGCAAGGATGGATCTGGACCAAACTTGGTGTGCATACCCGATATGCACAAATCGGAATACTGGTCACAGGTTTGGAGGGGAATTGGCCTGGACACTTCGGAGTTGTTAGTACAGGGATGTATAGTTCACCTGCAGTCAATGAACACTCTGAACTCCACCAAAGATAGAATCGGACCACACTTGGCACACAGAGCCCCCATGACCAGCAAAAAATATTAGAGGTCTTTGGGGGAAATTCACATTGTTTTGGAGGAGTTGTAGTTCACCTGTATCCAGAAAGCACTATCAACCCAAACACTGATGGATCTGGACCAAACTTGGCACACATACCTGAAGTGCCGAAATATGATTACTTGAAGGGTTTGGAAGGAACTGACCTTCCTTCCTGAGAGTTGTAGTTCACCCACAACCAGAGCATTGTGGACTCAGGATCTGGACCAAACTTGGCATGAGTATTCAAAATGCTCAAATGTGAACACTGGTGGAGTTTGGAGAAAATAGGTCTTGACATTTGGGAGTTGTAGTCATTGGGATTTATAGTTCACCTGCAATCAAAGAGCATTGTGAACTCCACCAACGATGAAATTGAACCAAACTTGGCACACAGATCTCCCATGACCAACAGAAAATACTGGAAGGGTTTGGTGGGCATTGACCTTGAGTTTGGGAGTTGTAGTTCATCGACATCCAGAGAGCACTGTGGAGTCAAACAATGATGGATCTGGACCAAACTTGGCACGAATACTCCATATGCCCAAATGTCAACACTGGTGGAGTTTAGGGATGGTCTTTGGCGACCCCTTTGTAACCCCTCTTGCAACCCCTAGATTAGGTTGAGATATGCTAATCTAGAACAAACCTGCCCAACATAACAAGTACGGTGTTGTAGTTTTTTTCGGGCTATATGGCCATGGTCTAGAGGCATTCTCTCCTGACGTTTCGCCTGCATCTATGGCAAGCATCCTCACAACCCAGTGATTCTGGCCATGAAAGCCTTCGACATAACAAGTACTGATGGGAGTATCTCAGGGCCACCCTGGCATGATGGGAGTTGTAGTTCACCCACAACCTTATGCATTTTGGACAATTAAAAAAATGAATTTTTCCAACAACCCAGGCAACGCCGGGTATCCAAGCTAATATATTATATACTTATATTATCCCTTCCCAAAAATGCAATCTCCCTTTTTTTTTTGATACACAAAAAATCACTGCATACAACACACACATACACGCACCATTTCTCCTCCCCAAAAAAAAACCACAGGTACAATTTTCAAAATAAATATTATTATTTTTTGTTATGTTAAGAAACATCTTAATTCTTCTTCTTCCTCCTCGTCCTGGAATCATCGAAACAATAACAGTAATCCCAAATCACATCAGATCAAAGAGAAATACGAAAAGCGGCAAAGTAAACGTCTCAAAGTCTGTCCAAATGGTTTCCAGTGCAGGAATAAGGCTGGGTGATGTTGACAAAATGGTCCAAACTGGAAAGGTATTTTTTTCCTTGCTTCGAATGGAACGGTTTCCCATCCCAAGAGATTGCAATATGGCTTTGAAAGGCTGCAACGTCCCATATGAAAAAAAAGTATTATTTGACCCCAAGCAACCTATAAGGCAGGCGTGGGCCAACCTTGGGCCCTCCAGGTGTTTTGTACTCCAACTCCCATCATTCCTAACAGCCTCAGGCCCTTTCCTTTTGCCCCTCAGCCGCTTAAGCGGCTGAGGGGCAAAAGGAAGGGGCCTGAGGCTGTTAGGAATGATGGGAGTTGCAGTCCAAAACACCTGGAGGGCCCAAGTTGGCCCACGCCTGCTATAAAGGAATGTGTCCCCTTCCAACCATTTTTAGGCCCAGGAAAATGACCTCTAAGTTTTAGGAAAAGGCCTAAAATGTATGTCAGGAAAGATGGGGGAGAAAAGTCCCACGCACCTTAGAAGACGCTCGGGAAATATTTTTCAAAAAGTTCAAAAACGAGAAAGCGGAACGCCCTTTCTCCTCCTCTCAATGCACAAACGGCGCTCGATTAGCCATCCAAAGCCACATCCCGTTAGCTCCGCACCTTGTATTTATTCCTTATCGAGTCTGCCTACCGTAAACAGTTCCCGTAATTATTTGGGAACGTCAACACAAAGAATTGCAACATGAACTGCATTCGAGAATTGCAATATGAACTGTGTTTTGCTCCGCTGTGCACCCCAAATGCAGTCCCCCAAATGATGCAAATGGCTCTCGTAATTATTTGGGAACATCAACACAGAGAATTGCAACGCGAACTGCATTCGAGAATTGCAACACGAACTGCATTTCGCTCCGTAATTATTTGGGAACGTCAACTCAAACAATTGCAACTTGAACTGCATTCGAGAATTGCAACACGAACTGCATTTTGCTCCGTAATTATTTGGGAACGTCAACTCAAAGAATTGCAACATGAACTGCATTCGAGAATTGCAACGCGAACTGCATTCGAGAATTGCAACACGAACTGCAT
The DNA here is from genome assembly GCF_037176765.1 of Anolis sagrei. NCBI lineage: Eukaryota > Metazoa > Chordata > Lepidosauria > Squamata > Anolidae > Anolis > Anolis sagrei. Next base: position 103,792,071 of record NC_090034.1, read on the forward strand.
TTCGCTCCGTAATTATTTGGGAACGTCAACTCAAACAATTGCAACTTGAACTGCATTCGAGAATTGCAACACGAACTGCATTTTGCTCTGTAATTATTTGGGAACGTCAACTCAAAGAATTGCAACATGAACTGCATTCGAGAATTGCAACACGAACTGCATTTCGCTCCATAATTATTTGGGAACGTCAACTCAAAGAATTGCAACATGAACTGCATTCGAGAAATGCAACACAAACTGCGTTTTGCTCCGCCGTGTACCCCAAACGCAGCCCAAATTATGCAAATGGAAAGACAAAAGGGAGGGAAGGATAAAAGGGTGGAAGGGAAGGATGAAAGGAAGGAAGGGAGGGAGGGAAGGAGGAATGGAAGAGAGAAAGAAGGAAGGATGAAAGGGATGAAAGGAGGGAGGGAAGGAGAAAGGGAAGAGAGAAGGAAGGATGGAAGAAGGAAGGAAAGACAAAAAGGGAGGGAAGAACAAAAGGGTGGAATGGAAGGATGGATGGATGGAAGGAAGGAAGGGAAGAAGGAAGGGAGGGAGGGAGGGAAGGAGGAATGGAAGAGAGAAAGCAGGAAGAATGAAAGGGTTGAAGGGAGGGAAGGAGGGAAGGAGAAAGGGAAGAGAGAAGGAAGGATGGAAGGAGGAGGGAAAGACAAAAGGGAGGGAAGGACAAAAGAGTGGAAGGGAAGAATGAATGGATGGATGGAAGGAAGGAAGGGAAGAAGGAAGGGAGGGAGGGAAGGAGGAATGGAAGAGAGAAAGAAGAATGGAAGGGTTAAAGGGAGGGAGGGAAGGAGAAAGGGAAGAGAGAAGGAAGGATGGAAGGAGGAGGGAAAGACAAAAGGGAGGGAAGGACAAAAGGGTGGAAGGGAAAGATGGAAGGAAGGAAGGGAGGGAGGGAGAGATGGAAGAAGGGAGGGAGGGAGGGAAGGAGGAATGGAAGAGAGAAAGAAGAAAGGATGAAAGGGTTGAAGGAAGGGAGCGAGGGAGAGAAGGGGAAAGTGAAGAGAGAAGGAAGGATGGAAGGAGGAAGGAAAGACAAAAGGGAGGGAAGGACAAAAGAGTGGAAGGGAAAGATGAAACTAAGGAAGGGAGGGAGGAAAGAAGGAAGAGAGGGCGGGAAGGAGGAATGGAAGAGAGAAAGAAGGGAGAAAGAGAAGGAAGGGATGAAATGGCGGAAGGGAAGAAAGGAGGAAGGGAGAAAGAGGGCGGTAAGTGTGGTAGGGAAAGAAGAGAGGAAGGAAGGACAAAAGTGTGAAAAGGAAGGAGAAAGAGGGAGGGAAGGAGGAAGGAAAGACAAGGAAGGACAGGATGGTGAGAGCCCAAGAGGCCACATTTGGTCCCCGGGCCTGGGTTTGCCCATATGTGATCTAAACACTCACACGGAGGACACAATTGATTTAACAGACTCAAAATAACCAACGATTCCAAAAGAAAGAGTGGCAGCGAATGGGAAGCGGCACACTCGGCACATACTGTTTTTTGGCACAGAGATTGAGTTTTTTGAAATAACAACCCTGCATTCCTTAATCTGTGGCTTTTGGGGGCATCCTAGGAACCAAAGGACGCCCGAGAAGCGAGCGTTAAACCAATCTAACCACTTGAGAAAGAGCAATCCGATCCCATTTCACTTTGTAGGATTCTCAGCACTAGCATTTACCATCATTCCCTCCCTTTTTCTACACCTCCTTCTACAATTACAGCCTTCCCTTCTTCTCTATTGGCTTCTTCTATGCGCAAAACCGCCACCAATCAAAAAGACCAATTGTCCTATTCAAGAAGTATCTTGAACCGCAAACCATTTTCGTGGAGACCCCAAGCGTTCGACCCCCAACCTTTTCCCCCGCTCTTTACACCTCATTTATGGAAAATTAGAGCATGCACACTCGTGTTGGTTCGACAGTGTGATCCAAGGGGAAAGCGAGTGGGAAAGTCTCATCTCTTTTATATATATATACACACACGCCTTTATATATTTGCGACGACGAGTCCGACGATCGTAAGAATCCAAGCAAATCCCAACCGAAGGACCGCGCGAGCAGTCACTGCGTTGTCTTCCTTGGAAATCCCACATCGGGAGAGAAGCAAAGAGAACGGAAAAAATAAAATAATCGTCAGTCGCACCGTCCCGTCAATCCTCTTCTCCGATCCAATTCGTCCCATAGTCCCGGCCGGGGGGAAACGCTACAGAGTTAGAAAGGCAAAAAAAGGTAGTAAAATAATCCTTTAACCATATACAAATATATATATATGTATACATATATATATGCGTGTGAAGAAGAAGAAGGGAAAAAAAGGAGACGGCCATCTTCATCTGTACCAAAACGAAAACAAACCCATCAGGAAGAGGCGGCGGCGGAGCGACTGGGGCTGGGATTTTTCATTCCATCTTGGACATTTCAAATTTGGTGGTCACGATTTCCTGCAAAGGAGAGAAAGGAGAAAAGAAAGGATGAGATGTAATAATGTGTCTCTGTGTGTGTATTTGGTTATATATATTTCAAAAGCGTTGTGTTTGTCTAGCTCTGTTTTTAACACTTTGGAACCTGACTCAGACTGCAAGGAGAGGCAAATAGTAAGTTTATTGTCGAAGGCTTTCATGACCAGAATCACTGGGTTGTTGTAGGTTTTTTTCAGGCTATATGGCCATGTTCTGGAGGCATTCTCTCCTGACGTTTCGCCTGCATCTATGGCAAGCATCCTCAGATATAGTCGAAGGCTTTCATGGCCAGAATAACTGGTTGTTGTAGGTTTTTTTGGTCTATATGGCCATGTTCTAGAGGCATTCTCTCCTGACATGTTCTAGAGGCATTCTCTCCTGAGGATGCTTGCCATAGATGCAGGCGAAACGTCAGGAGAGAATGCCTCTAGAACATGGCCATATAGCCCAAAAAAACTTACAACAACTCAAGTAATAAGTTGGTTTTTTTTTTGGAAGACCATTACCAGATAGCCTCTATGGTCAAAGGCGTATTAATATTATTATTTTATATTATTATTATTATTATTATTATTATTATTATTATTATTATTATTATTGAAAGACCATTACCAGATAGGCTCCACAGTTACAGGCTTATTATTATTATTATTATTATTATCATTATCATTATTATTATTATTGGATATTATTATTTATTTATTTATCGTGTCATCAGCAACCATTGTATTACAATTCTAACAGAGCAAAACAAACTCAGAGATTAAAAAGAAAAAGAAAAGAAAAGGAAAGAAAAAAAAACCACACAGATTTTGTAAATTTGGTATTTGGTTAAATGTCCTTTGACCAGTATCTGGCCACTTGGAGTGCCTCTGGGGTTGCCGCAAGAAGGTCCTCCATCGTGCATGTGGCAGGGCTCAGGGTGCATTGCAGCAGGTGATCAGTGGTTTGTTCTTCTCCGCACTCGCATGTCGTGGATTCCACTTTGTGGCCCCATTTCTTAAGATTGGCTCTGCATCTCGTGGTGCCAGAGCGCAATCTGTTCAGCGCCTTCCAAGTCGCCCAGTCTTCTGTGTGCCCAGGAGGGAGTCTCTCATCTGGTATCACCCATGAATTGAGGTGCTGGGTTTGGGCCTGCCACTTTTGGACTCTCGCTTGCTGGGGTGTTCCAGCGAGTGTCTCTGTAGATCTAAGAAAACTATGTCTTGATTTAAGGACATGAGAGAAGCCTCCTCGCAGGATTGCAAGACATCCGGGCGTCCCCTGGGCAACGTCTTCGTAGACGGCCGATTCTCTCAACCCAGAAGCAACCAGAGACGACTTGCAGCATGCAAACAAGGATATTATTATGATTGAAAACCATTACAAGATAAGCTCCACACCTACAGGCATATTATTATTATTATTATTATTATTATTATTAGTGGATATTATTATTGTTATTGGATATTATTATTATTGAAATCCATTACAAGATAAGCTCCACACTTACAGGCATATTATTATTATTATTATTAGTGGATATTATCATTATTAGTATTATTAAAAGACCACTGCAAGACAGACTCCACACTTACTGGTGTATTATTGTTATTAGTCATCATCATCATCATTATTATTATTATTATTATTATTATTGAAAGACCATTGCAAGATAGGCTCCACACTTACAGACATATTATTATTATTATTAGTGGATATTTTTGTTATTGGATATTATTATTATTATTGAAAGACTATTACAAGATAGGCTCCACACTTACAGGTAAATTATTATTATTATTGGACATTATTATTATTATTATTATTATTATTATTATTGAAAGACCCTTACAAGATAGGTTCCAGACTTACAGGCTAATAATAATAATAATAATAATAATAATAATAATGATGATTATTAATGGATATTATTATTGGATATTATTATTATTAATAATAATAATAATAATAATAAAAGACCATTACAAGATAGGCTCGACAGTTACAGGCATATTGTTATTGGATATTATTATTATTATTATTATTATTATTATTGAAAGACCATTACAACATAGGATCCATGATTACAGGGCTGTTGTTGTTATTATTATTGTTATTAGTATTACTGTTATTACTATTATAATTATTGAATAATAATAAGCCATTTTGAGTTAAGCCACTTTGAGTCTCCTTGTGGAAAGAAAAAGCGGGTTATAAATAATAATAATAATAATAATAATAATAATTATTATTATTATTATTTAATTGGGCTTAAGTGTTTTAACTGTCTATTTAATTGTCTATACTGTTCATGTTCAATTCCATTTTAATGTTTGTATATTTTTAGGTTTTAAATTATATTGCTTTGGTTTCATTGTGGGATGCTTTGAGTCTCTTTTTTAGAGATAGAACGGGATGCACATCATCGTCATAATTACTATAAATAATAAGAAAATAAACTGAAGCTGGCTTACCTCATCAGAGTCTAGCAAAGGCGGCAACACTCTGGAAGAGAAGTGGGAAAGATTGGGGTTACGATCGAAAGTAAACCATGGTATCTATCTATCACTGTATTTTGGAAAACTACATTTAAGAACATCAATAAATTTGCTTAGAATTGAATGCGAAAGCAGAGGCTGGGTGGCCATCTGTCGGGAGGGCTTGGATTGTGCCCTTTTAGCATAGCGCAAAGGAGGTTGGACTGAATGGCCCTTAGAGGTCACTTCCAAGCCTAGCATTTGATTATTTAACAGAGGCTGGATGGCTATCTGTCGGGAGGGCTTGGATTGTGTCTTTTTGCATAGCATAAAGGGGATGCGACTGGATGACCCTTGGAGGTGACTTCCAACTCTCACATTCTATTACTTAATAGAGGCTGGATGGCCATCTACCAGGAGGGATCGGATGACGTCTTTTTTTGCAGAGCACAAAGGGGGTTGGACTGGATGGCCCTTGGGGTTCCCCTTCAACTCTAGGATTCTATATATATGTCAGGACTTCATCTAATTCCTCCACAGTTGCAATTCACTACTTGCTGGAATAATTGAACGATGCCTCGTTCATCTGCTTTAAAAGAACCCGAACTTATCTGTCCAGCCAAACAAATACACAAGGACTGAAGAATTAAAACCGAAACCTACACATCGGCCATAGAAGAGGGAATGTTTTCTTCCACCCATTTCAAGTCTTCATCCTGCGGAAGGAGAAAAGGAGCAAGATTCAAGAAAATGCAACAGTGAGAAACACCGATTGCTCATATTCAATATTCTTCAACACTTGTTTCACTTGCAGAAGCCCTCTCTCTGCTTCCTGATTTCCTGGGAAGATCACCTCTGTTGACCTAACTACATGGGTGACATGAATAGTAGATTGTCATCAGTTTTCTAGTTTTTCTGTCCAGATCATCCTCCACCTCCTCCTCCTCCACCACCTCCTCCTCCTTCTCAACCACCTCCTCCTCCTCTACCTCCTCCTCCACCACCACCACCTCCTGCACCACCATCTCCTCCTCCACCTCCTCCACCACCTCCTCCTCCTCCACCACCACCTCCTCCTCCACAACCTCCTCCTTCACATCCTCCTCCTCATCTGCCTCCTCTTCCTCCTGCACCACATCCTCCACCTCCTCCTCCATGTCCTCCACCACCACCTCCTCCCCCCTCCTCCACCACCTCATCCTCCTCCTCCACCTCCTCCTCCACCAGCTCCTACTCCTCCTCCACCTCCTCCACCACCTCCTCCCCCCTCCCCCTCCTCCTCCTCCTCCATCACCTCCTACTCCTCCTCCACCTCCTCCTCATCTGCTTCCTCTTTCTCCTGCACTACCACAGCCTCCACCTCCTCCTCCACCACCTCCCCCCCTCCCCCACCTCCTCATTGTTCTCCTCCACCACCACCTCCTCCTCCTCCACCTCGTCTGCCTCCTCTTCCTCCTGCACTACCACATCCTCCACCTCCTCCACCTCCACGTCCTCCTCCTCCTCCACCACCTCCTCCCCCTCCCCCTCCCCCTCCACCACCTCCTCATCGTCCTCCTCCACCACCTCCTACTCCTCCTCCACCTCCTCCTCCATAAACCTCCACCTCCACCACCACCTCTACTTCCTCCACCACCACCTCCACCTCCTTCTCCACCACCTCTACCTCCAACTCCTCCACCTCCTCCACCACCACCTCCTCCTCGTCATCCTCCTCCACCACCTCCATAAACCTTCATCTCCACCACCACCACCACCTCTACCTCCTCCTCCTCTTCTTCTAGTTCTTTTTTGGTGCCTCAAATGTTAGCCCTGTTTCTGGGTCTATTTGACCTGCTGCTTCCAAAAATGGCACCTGTTTCCTACTATCAGCTCTAGTTTTTGAGACATATACCACCTAATAGTTTTATTCTGCTTGTCCATGGAAGACCATGCTAACCCTATCTAAGAAACCAGAGCTGATGCGGTCTCACCAATGTAATTTTCTGAATCAGTGCCCCAAATAAACCCAGGAACAGGCCTAAAAAAACAATTTTTTTGTTGGTGTTGGGTGTTGTTGTTGTCAATAGGATGGCAATGTTTTAGGCTCTTACCACTCTGCTGCCCTTGAGGATCCCGTTGGCTTCGGGTTTTCCTCCCCGCATCTTCATCCCTTCTGCAAAAACGAGGAAAGAAGAAACAAAAAGATCTTATATTCAGTTATTGCATATAGAAAATAAGGGATTTTCCTCCCAGAAAGGATCCTACTGTAATGGTGCAAAAATATGGGGTCAGGGTAATGCATGCAATCAATGGAGAGTATGCGTTATTATAGGGACATGTTGGGAGTGGGTGAAAGAATGGGAAGTTGGGAATGAACTGGCAGAACATCTGAAGGTATTTGGTAATTGGAAGAAGTGACTATGAGAGAGAGAAAGTATGGTTATATTGTATGTATGCATCAGCAATGAAAGGAAGGTCACTTGCTGCCTATGTTTCTTTCTATATTCTGGTTTACGATGCCCTATGAACTGGATTTCCTTCCCAAATCCTTACCATAGGCCTCGTTTACCATCTGCTCTTCGTCCTCATCCTCTTGTTCGCTCCCTTCGTCCACCAAGGGCATAAAGGCATATCTGGTGGGAGAAGTTCCAAAAAAATCATCATCAACACCATCATCATTGGGATAGAAAATGGGATTTCAAGAGTTTACAGTTTTCTTGGTCTGAACTGAAAGTGAGGTTGGCCATTATAGATCCAAACCGTTTTGAGACACAAAACATATGTTGTTGACCAGTCGCCATAGAGAACTACGAGGGTTGAATGAAAAGTAATGCCTCCACCTTCGTTACTTGGGTTTGGATGTGAATATTTTAATAAATCAAATGCAGAAATAATCCTTAGAATGTGCTCTTTAACGACCACTGTTCACTTTTCCACATAATCACCAGACAATTGGATACACTTCTGCCAACGATGAAACAGTCATGGAAGAAGTCGACACTCTGTTTCCGCAACCAGCATCCCACAGTCCTCTCAATGTCTTCGTCAGAAGCATAATGATGTCCCCGCAGATTTTCTTTCATTATCGAGAACAGATGGAAGTCAGGCGGTGCTAAATCTGGACTGTATGGAGGATGCCGTATGGTGGTGAGATCCAGTCTCTGAAGTTTCAAGTGTGTGTGCTTTCATTTCAGGCATCAGCATCCTGGGTACCCATCGTGCACAGATCTTCCGATAGCTAAGCAAAGCAATAACATGGCCCACACGTTCTTGTGAAATGCCGATTATGTTTGAAATTTCTCTCTGAGTGATACAACGGTCGTCCTGAATCAATCTGTCAACCTTGTGCTTGTGAAACTCGGTGGTTGCTGTCACTGGACGTCCAACTCTTTGTTTGTCAAGCAAGTCAGATGTTCCCACCTCAACATCTTTAAACTTACTCGCACAACGACGCACAGCACTCACATCAACACAATCACCATAAACAGTTTGCATTCTCTGGTGAATCTCCTTTGGGGTGACACCTTCTGCGGTCAAGAATTCAATGACTGCACATTGCTTAAGTCGCATTGACCGACCGTCTGCGCAGGGTTCCATACTTCACACTTTAACAACACAACTGTTCAATGCTAAGGCTTCCTGCCTAAATGGGACTGTAGAGGAGAGTCTACTGAACAAGCCAATACCTGCCGCATACCTGTACTGCCATCTGTTGAGGAGTTATGAGGGTGGAGGCATTACTTTTCACTCAACACTTGTAGGATAACCATTACACTATGTAACACTGATTTTTGTTCCTGGGTTATCAATGTCATTTCCTAATTGGTCCTATCATTAAAAAAACATGGGGGAAGTTTATTAAACTTCCAAAACTTTGTTTTTGCGGGAACGACATCCTGCTATAGCGCATTTTCCAATGAGTCTCAACTAATTGAGACTCAACTAATTCAAGAATTAGAGACTCATTGAGTCTCAACCAATTCAAGAATCGTTTGTGCCACAGAAACGGTTTCTGGAGCGTAACAACTACTTTCAAAGCAAGGATCACACAATTAAATAGGAAATAACACTATTGAATAAGGACAGAATTCTTTTTAAAAAGTTACATAGTGTTGTGGAAAAAATTAGGGCTGATGCAGTTTATCCAGTGCAATTTTCTGAATCAGTGACTCAAGGAAACGCAAGAAAAAGGCCTAAAACACCCAGACACCAAGAATTTGTTTCTCGTTGAGATGTGAAATTAATTTATTAATTATTATTAATAACATAACTATTAAGCATAACTATTAATGCAAGATACTCCACTTTGGCAGGGAAAACGAAATGCAAAGATACAGAATGGGGGACAATGCCTGGCTCGAGAGCAGTACGTGTGAAAAAGATCTTGGAGGCCTCATGGACAGGAAGTTAAACATGAGCCAACAATGTGGTGTGGCAGCAAAAAAAGGCAATGGGATTTTGGCCTGCATCAATTGGAGAATAGTGTCTAGATCCAGGGAAGTCATGTTCCCCATGATCTATTCTGCTTTGGTTAGACCACACCTGGAATATTGTGTCCAATTCTGGGCACCACAATTCAAGAGAGATATTGACAAGCTGGAATGTGTCCAGAGGAGGGCCACTAAAATGATCAAGGGTCTGGAGAACAAGCCCTATGAGGAGCGGCTTAAGGAGCTGGGCATGTTTAGCCTGAAGAAGAGAAGGATGAGAGGAGATATGATAACCATGTATAAATATGTGAGAGGAAGCCACAGGGAGGAGGAGGGAGCAAGCTTGTTTTCTGCTTCCTTGGAGACTAGGACGCGGAACAATGGCTTCAAACTACAAGAGAGGAGATTCCATCTGAACATTAGGAAGAACTTCCTGACTGTGAGAGCCGTTCAGCAGTGGAACTCTCTGCCCCGGAGTGTGGTGGAGGCTCCTTCTTTGGAAGCTTTTAAACAGGGGCTGGATGGCCATCTGTCAGGGGTGATTTGAATGCAATATTTCTGCTTCTTGGCAGAATGGGGATGGACTGGATGGCCCAGGAGGTCTCTTCCAACTCTTTGATTCTATGATTCTATGAAGCTGGAGCTGACAGACAGGAGCTCCCCCCGCTCCCCCGATTGAAACCACTGACCTTTTGGTCAACAGTCCTGCTGGCACAAGGGTTTAACCCATTGCGGCACCAGGTAATAACATAAGAAGAAGAAGCTCCAGCCAAGTACCGACTTATCTCTATCCTATATTTGTAATAATTTAACATAGTTATCACATTGACCTCCAAATTCGAACCACCGAACTTTCAGTCAGCAGTCCTGTCAGCACAAGTGGTTTTACCCATTGCACCACTGGGGACTTCATATAATAATAATAATAATAATAATAATAATAACAACAACAATATATGATGATGATACAAATAAATATAATATAATATAATATAATATAATATAATATAATATAATATAATATAATATAATATAATAAATATCATATCATATCATATCATATCATGTGGCCAAACCTGGCCAGGGATGCTCCATACCTTTGGTTGTTGGCAGAAGGTCTCCATAAGAACATGATGACGAGCAAAATGATGGAGAAGAGAAACCTCCAAAAGGCATCATCAATCCAAAGTTCCCGCCAGTCCTGGAGAAATAATGCAAAGACTAATATGACCATTCAAATGCATATACAGTATTCCCTCACTACTTCATGGTTTACTTTTAGCAGACCTGCTGTTTTGGGGTTTTAAAAAAATATTAATTTAAAATATATATTGCGGTATTGTCACTGTTTCGTGGATTTTTGCCGCCGCCACCTCAGTCCTCCCTCCAGCCTTGAAGGACCTTTCCTTCCTTCCTTTCACTTCATTTTAAGTTTATAAAGACTTAAAATAGTGCATGACTACTAAAATAATGTATAAATATTAGAATAAATATAGCGTCCCTACTTTGCAGTTTTTCACTTATAATAATACTAAAATAATAATACTTTATTTATATACCGCTCCATCTCCCCGAGGGGACTCAGAGTGGTTCCCAGGTAACATCACAAAACATACAGAGTAAAAACAATATAACCATAAGATAAACAAACAAAATATAAGCATAAAAATTGTCGCCATAACACACATATATTAAAAGTAATCCTACCTGTTCAAGGCAATAAAATTTTTAAAAGGCCGGGCCAAGATTTGTGCAAGCCCAAAAATTCTAGGGGGGGCGGGAATTAAGTGCAATGCTATGGCAGGCAACAATAATATTAGGTATGGGTCTGTGACTGTTCATTCCGGGGCCGATTAGAGGAAAGAATATGGGTAATTAGTAGGAAGAATAAGGCCGTATTCGACAATGTGTAGGGTTGAGTTAGAACTGGTCATTTTCAAAGGCTTGTTGAAACCACCAGGTCTTCAAGCTCCTACGAAAGAAGGGGAGGGTTGGGGCCTGTCTTATTTCTCTTGGAAGGGTGTTCCAGAGGTGGGGGGCCACCACTGAGAAGGCCCTCTCTCTCGTCCCCACCAACCACTCTTGAGACGGTAGTGGGACCGAGAGAAGGGTCTCCCCGGAAGATCTTAGAGTTCGTGCCGGTTCATAGATGCCCATGGAGGTTGTTGAATGGAAGACCTATCCTCCCTCTCATTTCAGGTATCATTCATAATCTACCAGTGGCACTTGGTCCAAAGTAACAAGGGCTTTGGAAAGCACAAGCTGAGGGCTGTTCAAAGGCTTGTTGAAACCACCAGATCTTCAAGCTCCTACGAAAGGAGGGGAGGGATGGGGCCTGTCTTATTTCCCTTGGAAGGGCTTTCCAGAGATGGGGGGCCACCACTGAGAAGGCCCTCTCTCTCATCCCCACCAACCGCGCTTGAGACGGTAGTGGGACCGAGAGGAGGGCTTCCCCAGAAGATCTTCGAACAAGCATTTGACTAAACAGTGAAATTGAACATAGGAATACGGAACAATGGATAATGAGGGTGAATTCTGATTTTATTGTTGAGGCGTTATGATTGTTATACTGTTGTTAATTGTTGATGTTATAATCTGTTTCAATTGCATTATACTGTTTTGTGATATTTGGCATTGTTGTGTAAACCGCTTTGAGTCGCCTAAGGGCTGAGAAAAGCGGTATAGAAATAAAGTAAGTAAGTAAGTAAATAAATAAATCTTAGAGCTCGTGCCGGTTCATAGAAGGAGATGCAATTGCTGAGATAGGCGGGGGCCGAATCGTTTAGGCGGGAGGTCCTGGAACGTAAAGGTAAAGGTTTTCCCCTGACATTAAGTCCAGTCATGTCTGACTCTGGGAGTTGGTGCTCATCTCCATTTCTAAGCCGAAGAGCCAGCGTTGTCTGTAGACACCTCCAAGGTCATGTGGCTGGCATGACTGCATGGAGCACCATTACCTTCCCGCCGGAGCGGTACCTATTGATCTACTCACATTTGCATGTTTCCGAACTGCTAGGTTGGCAGAAGCTAGGCCTGAGAGCGGAAGCTCACGCCGCTCCCCGGAATCGAACCTGCGACCTTTCGATCTACAAGCTCAGCAGCTCAGTGCTTTAACCCACTGCGCCACTGGGGGCTCGTAACCCCCGCAATAAGTGAGGGAACACAATAAGTGAGCTTAAGATCATCAGGAGAGGCCCTGCTCTCAATCCCACCACTCTCGCAAACGCGGTTGGTGAGGATGAGAGACAGGGCCTTCTCAGCAGTGGCCCCCCGTCTGTGGAACTCTCTCCCGAAGGATATCAGGTTGGCCACCTCCCTCCTGTCCTTTAGAAGACAACTGAATACCTGGCTCTGGGGCCAGGCGTTGGATTAGAGGCCAGCGGCAATAGGAAAAAGGAAATTTGGATTTTGCGATATGGATTCTCCCGGCTCGGCTTTGTTTTACTGGCATGTTAATCTATTAATTTATTATTAAATTTTACTGATGTTGTATAATGTTTTAAAATGATTTTATTGTGAATTGTAATTTTTATGGTATTTATGCTGTTAGCATCCTCTGATGCTCATGTGAGGCGGCGGGATATACCGTAAAAACTGGGCTATTAGACGACTTTCTAAGCCCTTAAAATCCTTTGAAAAGTTGGGGGTCGTCTAATCTCCCGGATATAGCAGATGACAAATGGTAGCGACACTGGAGCCGAAGCAGCCAAGGCAGTGGATGAGAACCTCCGCTCGCAGAGGCCTGCTTGCCTGACTTCCAGGGCTACGCAGGACACCGCTGGTGAGCGCACCCGCCCGCCCCTGGTGCTGCCAACGAGGCTTCCAGCCTCTGTCTTCAGCCTCCAGGAGCAGCGTGGCGCAGGCCTGACGCTCCGTCGGGCCCCAGCTGGGCTCCGTGAGGAAAGAGGCAGCGTGAGGAAGGAGGCTGGAGGGCAGCCTTTCTCACTCTGCGTCCCTCCTTCCTGGGCCAAATTGGGGCCAAGGGAGCGTCTGGCCTGCGCCGCGCTGCTCCTGCTGCTGCCTACAGCGCCGAGGAAGGCATCTGCGGGGTGAGGGAAATGGAGGGAAAAGTGCACACCTGCGGAGACCTGCACTGGGGTAAGCAGCAAGCAGACTTTAGCCTGTGCAGGCCTCCGCAAGTGTGCACCTTTCCCTCCTCTTCCCTCGCCCCGCAGATGCCTTCCTCAGTGCTGCAGGCAGGAAAGGTGTGTGAGGGAGGGAAAGGTGCGCCCCTTTCCCTCCTCTCTCATCCCATGAGCACCTTTACCATCGCTGCCAAGGAAGGCATGCGCGGGGTGAGAGAGAAGGGGGAGAGGTGCGTGCCTTTCCCTCTCTTGCCCCATGTGCAGCTTTTCTGCCTCCTCGCACCGTGGTTGCGCAGGGGCCGAGAGAGGAGGATAGCAAAGCCGCCGGAGCTCCCTTCTCCTCTGTCGTCGCTGCTGCTGCCGAGGAAGGAGGCGGGGGGGGGGGGAGGGGGGAGCAGGGAAAGACAGAAGGGGGTTGGAGCAGATGGCCCTTGGGATCTCTTCCAACCCCTTTATTAATGTTGTTGTTATTTTTGAAGCTGGGTGGCCGTCTGTTGGGTGCTTTATGCATTTGCTGCATGAAGGCAGAAGGGGGCTGGACTAGATGGCCCTTGGGATCTCTTCCAACTCTTATTAGTATGATTATTATTATTATTATTGAGAAAGGTTGGCTATCTGTCAGGGGTGTTTTGATTGTGCTTCTGCTGCATTAAGGCAGAAGGGGGTTGGACTAGATGGCCCTTGGGGTCTCCTCAGACTTATTAGTATGAATCTCATTGTTGTTGTTGTTGTTGTTATTATTATTATTATTATTGAGAAAGGTTGGCTGTCTGCCAGGGTTGCTTTGATTGTGCTCCTGCTGCATTAAGGCAGAAGGGGGTTGGACTAGATGGCCCTTGGGGTCTCTTCCAACCCTTATTAATATGAATCATTATTATTATTATTATTATTATTATTATTATTATTGAGAAAGGTTGGCTGTCTGTCAGGGGTGTTTTGATTGTGCTTCTGCTGCATTAAGGCAGAAGGGGGTTGGACTAGATGGCCCTTGGGGTCTCCTCAGACTTATTAGTATGAATCTTATTGTTATTATTATTATTATTGAGAAAGGTTGGCTGTCTGTCAGAGTTGCTTTGATTGTGCTCCTGCTGCATTAAGGCAGAAGGGGGTTGGACTAGATGGCCCTTGGGGTCTCCTCAGACTTATTAGTATGAATCTTATTGTTATTATTGTTATTATTATTATTATTATTATTATTATTGAGAAAGGTTGGCTGTCTGTCAGAGTTGCTTTGATTGTGCTCCTGCTGCATTAAGGCAGTAGGGGGTTGGACTAGATGGCCCTTGGGGTCTCCTCAGACTTATTAGTATGAATCTTATTGTTATTATTGTTATTATTATTATTATTATTATTGAGAAAGGTTGGCTGTCTGTCAGAGTTGCTTTGATTGTGCTCCTGCTGCATTAAGGCAGAAGGGGGTTGGACTAGATGGCCCTTGGGGTCTCCTCAGACTTATTAGTATGAATCTTATTGTTATTATTGTTATTATTATTATTATTATTGAGAAAGGTTGGCTGTCTGTCAGAGTTGCTTTGATTGTGCTCCTGCTGCATTAAGGCAGAAGGGGGTTGGACTAAATGGCCCTTGGGGTCTCCTCAGACTTATTAGTATGAATCTTTTTGTTGTTATTATTATTATTATTATTATTATTATTGAGAAAGGTTGGCTGTCTGCCAGGGTTGCTTTGATTGTGCTCCTGCTGCATTAAGGCAGAAGGGGGTTGGACTAGATGGGGTCTCTTCCAACTCTTTATTAGTATCAATGTTGTTGTTGTTGTTGAGGCTGGGTGGCCATCTGTCAGGGGCGCTTTGTATTGTATTAAGGCAGAATGAAGGGTGTTAGACTAGATGGCCTTTAGAGCTCCCTTCCAACTCTATTATTATCATCATCATTATCATTATTATTCATGTTAATATTAAGGCTGGATGGCCATCTGTCAGGGGTGCTTTGATTGTACTTTCCCTCCATGAAGGCAGAATGAAAGGGGTTGGACTAGATGGTCTTTAGAGCTCCCTTCCAACTTTATTATTATTATTATTATTATTATTATTATTATTATTCATGTTAATATTAAGGCTGGATGGCCATCTGTCAGGGGTGCTTTGATTTTGCTTTCCCTACATGATGGCAAAATGAAGGGGGTTGGACTAAATGACCTTTAGAGGTCCCACCCAACTTTAGGATTCTGTGAAAGAGATCTTCGTCGACCACAATCCAATAGTGTGATGCTGCAGCTGAAAAGGCCAATGCCATTTTAGGCTGCGTCAATAGGAGAAGCCTGAGAGAAGGCAAAAGGGAACTGATCATGGCACTTTACCTCGGCTAGTTTTTTAATTGCTTTAAATGAGTATTATTTATTGCAACTGTTTATTTTAACTTATTGCCAGCATGATGTAAAGGACCCAGAGTGTAAATGAAATTCAAGGAGAAAGAGCAACTGTAATGTACAATGTAAGGTACAATGTCCCTCTCATAGGAACCTGCTTCTCATAAGCATTTGAATTAAAATTACCATATTGAATTCAAATCTGATTTTTAAATTTTTTTATTTAGTGTGCTTTGGAAGGGGGGTGGTCTTATACGGCAAGTATATGCTAAACTCTATATTTTAACTGGAAAAGTTGGGGGTCGTCTTATACGCCCAGTCGTCTTATATGCCAGAATATACGGTAAATATATGAAATAAATAAATAATAGTAAACACTGTACGGGTATAATTTTTTTTGAATGCTTAACCTTGCAAATATATGACAACGCTCCCAAAAATACCCTACTCACAGACTGACACGTTGCAAGCCGGAACGTCTTTGTGGTCCAGATAATGAAGATTACCGATGCTGTGGAGAAAAACCATTGCAAAGACAGTCAGGTCTGACAAATGCAAGATACTCCACTTTGGCAGAAAAAAACAAAATGCAAAGATACAGAAAGGGGGACAATGAGGCCTGGCTCGAGAGCAGTACGTGTGAAAAAGATCTTGGAGTCCTCGTGGACAACAAGTTCAACATGAGCCAGGAAATGTCAAGTGGCGGCAAAAAAAGCCAATGGGATTTTGGCCTGCATCAAGAGGAGGATAGTGTCTAGATCTAGGGAAGTCATGCTCCCCATGTTCTATTCTGCTTTGGTTAGACCACACCTGGAATATTGTGTCCAATTCTGGGCACCACAATTCAAGAGAGATATTGACAAGCTGGAATGTGTCCAGAGGAGGGCGGCTAAAATGATCAAGGGTCTGGAGAACAAGCCCTATGAGGAGCGGCTTAAGGAGCTGGGCATGTTTAGCCTGAAGAAGAGAAGGCTGAGAGGAGATATGATAGTCATGTATAAATATGTGAGAGGAAGCCACAGGGAGGAGGAGGGAGCAAGCTTGTTTTCTGCTTCCCTGGAGACTAGGACGCAAGGGAGCAATGGCTTCAAACTACAAGAGAGGAGATTCCATCTGAACACGAGGAAGAACTTCCTGACTGTGAGAGCCGTTCAGCAGTGGAACTCTCTGCCCCGGAGTGTGGTGGAGGCTCCTTCTTTGGAAGCTTTTAAACAGGGGCTGGATGGCCATCTGTCAGGGGTGATTTGAATGCAATATTCCTGCTTCTTGGCAGAATGGGGTTGGACTGGATGGCCCATGAGGTCTCTTCCAACTCTTTGATTCTATGATTCTAAGACTGCACACTTTGTTTTCATTGTGTGCCTCTGAGGCCAAATTTTACTGTCACTGGTATGGGCAAACTTGGTCCCTCTGGGTGTTTTGGACTTCAACTCCCACAATTCCTAACAAACTATATTCCCAAAGGAGAAGGGCATCCCTCTCCCCTTACCGATGACGGCGAAGATGAGCGTGTTGGTGAAATGGCGGTAGAGGGAGAGCTTGACCAGGTTCCGGCGCAGTTTCAACAGCTTCATGGTCTGGACCAGGCTGATGAGGATGTGCGGTTTTGTTAAGGAAGACGGCACCATAAGCATAAGGAAGGGGAGAAGGGAGAAACGACCAGGGGAACTAGATCTCCCTCTGAGATATGGACCAGAGGTCATAAAACCCTCTTCCGATTTGACTTTGCTTTCGTTGCAGACCTTCGGACACTTGCCAAAGCCTTTATCCCAGAATTGCAATGCCAGGAAACAATCGAAATATGACTTGTCAAAACGAGGAGTGCGTCTACACCAGGAATTGGCAAACTTGGGTCCTGCTGGTGTTTTGGACTACAACTCCCACCATTCCTAACAGCCTCAGGTCCCTTCCTTTTGCCCCTCAGCCGCTTAAGCGAAAGGAAGGGGCCTGAGGCTGTTAGGAATGGTGGGAGTTGTAGTCCAAAACAACAGTAGGGCCCAAGTTGGCCAATGCTTGATCTACACTGTAGAATTAATGCAGTTTGATGGCACTTTTAAGTCGCTCAGTGCTATGAGGGTCATAAAAGTTGTGATTTAAAAGCTATCTAAGCCTTCCCTGCAAAAAATTAAAATAAAACTTCCAATCCCATAGCACCTTTAAGCACTCACGTCCTGTGTTATTTAATATGTACTTGACAGAAATATGTTTTGATACGTATCTTTGATAGAATTAGATTTTAATATGTGTGCTTTTAGAATTTTTGCAATGTTTTATTCAAGCAGGCTTCTAAAAAAAAGGTTTTTAAGATTTTATATTTTTATATTTTAAGGTTTTATTTTTGTGTGTGTGTGGATTTAATCTGAATGGTTTTTAATACTGTTTTAATACTTGCATATTTTAAATTGTCTTGTAATGCTTTTAATGTGCGTCACTTTGAGTCTCCTCATGGAGAGAAAAAGAGGTTCGGTATATAAATAAACATAATAAACATAATAATAATAATAAATACATCACACCGTTCTAGACGCTTGGGAAGTGTTCAACTTGTGATTTTGTGATGCGAAATCCAGCATATAGATCTAGTTTACTGTGACATACTGTGTTTTTGTGTCAGTAAAATAATAATAATAATAATAATAATAATAATAATAATAATAATGTGTTTTGACTGTGCTGTGATCTGCCTCAAGCCACAAGGAGAAGTGGATAAGTATTAAAATTATTATTATTATTACTACTACTACTACTACTACTATTATTGCATTGAGCCATAGAAACTGCATTCTTTTGATAGCACAGATGCACACTTAAGAGCTTACAACTTCCAGGTTTCCTTATTATTATTATTATTATTATTACTATTATTATTACAATTACATTGAGCCATGATGACTGCATTCATTCGATAACATGGATGCACACTTAAGAGCTTGCAAAACTACAACTCCCAGGTTTCCTTATTATTATTATTATTATTATTATTATTATTATTTTACTGACACAAAAGCACAGTATGTCACAGCAAACGAGATATATATGCTGGATTTCGTATCACAAAATCACAAGTCGAATACTTCCCAAGCATTTAGGACTGTGATTTATTATTATTATTATTATTATTATTATTACATTGAGCCATGGTGACTGCATTCATTCGATAACAGATGCACACTTAAGAGATTGCAAAACTGTAACTCCAAGGTTTCCTTATTATTATTATTATTATTATTATTATTATTATTTTACTAACACAAAAACACAGTATGTCACAGCAAACAAGATCTATATGCTGGATTTCGTATCACAAAATCACAAGTCAAACACTTCCCAAGCATTTAGGACTGTGATTTTTTAATTATTATTATTATTATTATTATTATTACTATTATTATTATTACATTGAGCCATGGTGTCTACATTCATTTAATAGCACAGATGCACACTTAAGAGATTGCAAAACTGTAACTCCCAGGTTTCCTTATTATATACTGACACAAAAACACAGTATGTCACAGCAAACAAGATATATATGCTGGATTTCGTATCACAAAATCACAAGTCAAACACTTCCTAAGCATTTAGGACTGTGATTATTATTATTATTATTATTATTACTATTACATTGAGCCATGGCAACTGCATTCATTTAATAGCACAGATGCACACTTAAAAGCTTGCAAAACTACAACCCCTAGGTTTCCTTATTATTATTATTATTATTATTATTATTATTATTCTGACACAAAAATACAGTATGTCACAGCAAACGAAATCTATATGCTGGATTTCTTCTTCTTCTATTATTATTATTATTATTATTATTATTACATTGAAACACGGCGTCTGCATTCATTTAATAGCACAGATGCACACTTAAGAGCTTGCAAAACTACAACCCCTAGGTTTATTATTATTATTATTATTATATTTTACTGACACAAGAACACAGTATGTCACAGCAAACAAGAGCTATATGCTGGATTTCATATCACAACATCACAAGTCGAACATTTCCCAAGCGTCTAGGACTGTGTTATTTATTATTATTATTATTATTATTATTATTATTATTATTATCATTATTATTCTGACACAAAAACACAGTATGTCACAGCAAATGAGATCTATATGCTGGATTTCTATTATTATTATTATTATTATTATTATTATTATTATTATTATTATTACATTGAGCCATGGCAACTGAATTCATTCGATAGCAAAGATGCACACATAAGAGCTTGCAAAACTACAACTCCCACGATTTCATCGCATTGTGCCATGGGCAAAGTGCTGTCAAACTGCACTAACTTTGCAGTGTAGATGCACCCC
Organism: Anolis sagrei; assembly: GCF_037176765.1. NCBI lineage: Eukaryota > Metazoa > Chordata > Lepidosauria > Squamata > Anolidae > Anolis > Anolis sagrei. The sequence continues at coordinate 103,812,122 of NC_090034.1, forward strand.
TTGGAGACTAAACTAGAATGAGTATCTCAGCATTATCAAGAGAATGCATTATTCCCCCCCCCCCCCCCCCCAGCAGCTGCTGTTATAGTGAAGGCTCTCTAATGTTAGAAGGTTTGAAGGGAGACAGAGGAGAGGAGGAGGAACAACAACAAAGGGGTGAAGCCCGAGAGAGAGGATATCCACCAGCACAGGGCCGAGTCAAGCATAGCCAAGGGGATAGCAGCCAGCAGCACCAAGTCATCCTGCGCCTGGTAAAAAAAGGAGAGAAAAAGAGAAAGAGAGAGAAGGAGAAAGAGACCTTTGAGGAGGAGAGACGGGACGCGGAGGAAGGACACACAGCCGATTCGTCTCATGTTAAAATATGGGATATTTTTCCAACACATAACCACCTAGGATGAGTTAGGAATGGCTGCTAGGGCCTCGTCCACACTGACCACTTAATGCAGTTCAAACTCCTACGAAAGTAGACAAAATGAAGCCCTTCATGGCCTTTGACTGCCCTGGGGGTTGTGTGATCATCATCCAGGCCTCCAACTGGTTCCAGGATGATGATGAGAAGGAGGACAATGACTTCGTCTTCTTCATCTCTTTATCATTATCATCTATCTTCATCTGTTCTTCATCATCTCTTCATCTTGCCTTCTTCATCTTTTCTTCATTATCATTTCATCTTCTTCATCTTTCCTTCACCTCTTCTTCATCTTCATCACCTCTTCTTCATCTTGCCTTCGTCATCTCATCTTCTTCATCTCTTCTTCATCTTGCCTTCATCATCTCATCTTCATCTTCATCTCTTCATCTGTTCATCATCTCTTCTTCATCTTGCCTTCATCATCTCATTATTTTCTTCATCATATCTTCAGCTTGCCTTCTTCATCTTTATCTCTTCTTCATCTTGCCTTCATCTCATCTTCTTCATCTTCATCTCTTCATCTCTACTTAATCATCTTCATCTCTTCTTCATTTTGCCTTCTGCTTCATCTCATCTTCATCTTGCCTTCATGTCATCTTCTTCATCATCTCATCTTTTTCATCTTGCCTTCATTTTCATCATATCTTCTTCATCTTCTTCATCATCTCATCTTTATCTTCTTCATCTCTTTGTCTGTTCTTCTCATCTTCTTCATCTCTTCGTCATCTCATCTTCTTCCTCATCATCTCATCTTCATCTTGCCTTCTTCATCTTTATCTCTTCATCTTGCCTTCATCATCTCATCATCTTCTTCTTCATATATTCATCTTGCCTTCTTCATCTTTATCTCTTTTTCATCTTGCCTTCATCTCATCTTCTTCATCATCTCATCGTCTTTATCTTCTTCATCTCATCTTCTTCATCTCTTCATCATCTCATTTTCTTTATCTTCTTCATCTTCATCTCTTCTTGATCTTGCCGTCTTCATCTCATCTTCATCTTGCCTTCACGTCATCTTCATCATCTTATCTTCTTTTTCATCTTGCCTTCTTCATCTTCGTCATCTCTTCTTCATCTTGCCTTCATCATCTCTTCTTCTTCTTCATCTCATCTTCTTCACCTCTTCATCTGTTCTTCATCTTATCTTCATCTCTTTTTCATCTCATCTTCCTCATCATTTCATCTTCATCTTGCCTTCATCTCATCTTCATCATCTCATCTTCTTCATCTTGCCTTCATGTCATCTTCTTCATAATCTCATCTTCTTCTTCTTGCCTTCATCTCTTCTTCATCTTGCTTTCATCATCATCTCTTCTTCTTCTCCTCCTCCTCCTCCTTTTTATATTTATTATTTCTATGACACTATACTTCTCTACAAAGAGACCCAAAGTGGCTAAAAGTAGTACAATATATAATTTTACACCTAAAAAACCCCCCAAACCCTATGTGATCATCTGACCAGCGAAGCCACTTCCTTCAATACTGGTTCGAAACTGCATCAAATGGTCAGTGTAGATGGGACTGAAGTTCGGGAAGGAGGGAAGGCTGTGAACATGCCGCAAAGACGGGACCCACACGTTCACACACAAATGCACACATACAGAGCTAGCTCCTGGTAAAGGATATCCACCAGACGATACAGGAATCCACAAAGGCCAGGAAAATCTCACAGCCGAGGGTGGCTACGTTTGTTTGCTCCTGGGGTGAGGGACAATCACACGCTGAGAATGGATGGTCCCAATGTTCTCCCGCGCAACCCACATACATGCCCAGTCCTTCCCCTATTATTTTTTGATTTTTCTTACCGATTTCACCCTCAGGACCCCTTCGATGATGGAGAAGATGAGGTACATGAGCCCCACGCCCACAACACGGTTCAGGAGGGCTCCCAAACGGGGTCTGGAGACGAAAAAAGCAGAGTTGGGTCGAGGTCAGTACTATCAATTAATTTCAAGATGGCAATAGTTTGGTCAACGATACTGATGCAGAGAAGGACCAGGAGACCCCTGTGCAAAGTGTAGTTTCTCATGAGAATGTCCCTGAAGGGTGTTGGGAAGATAGTGTGCTTCCTGAATTGTTACCAGAGAGTTCGCGGGATTTGGGGCTTGAAAACAACTGGGCACCTGGCCCAGCTGCAAAACTTAATGAGCAAATAGATAGGCGAGAGGAAATTAGTCAAAACAGACAGGCCGAACAGTGCCTTCGGCGTTCTGCCAGCCTCCGACAGAAAAAGATAAGGGGATCTCAAGTAATGCAAAACCAATTCCTGAGTGTTTGGAATAGCTTAATGAGGGGATAAAAGTTCCAAGTATGGGAAATATAGTCAGATGAAGCAACATTGGAATTAAATGTAGTTCTCATCCTTGTTTTATGGAAGCCTTGCTTGGAAGATTGTTGTCTAAGTATTTCTTGTTTTATGGTTTGGATTCTTAGATTTTATGAATGCCTACTCATACCTTGGATTAATGTTTCATAGAATCATAGAATCAAAGAGTTGGAAGAGACCTCATGGGCCATCCAGTCCAACCCCATTCTGCCAAGAAGCAGGAATATTGCATTCAAATCACCCCTGACAGATGGCCATCCAGCCTCTGTTTCAAAGCTTCCAAAGAAGGAGCCTCCACCACACTCTGGGGCAGAGAGTTCCACTGCTGAATGGCTCTCACAGTCAAGAAGTTCTTCCTCATGTTCAGATGGAATCTCCTCTCTTGTAGTTTGAAGCCATTGTTCCCTTGCGTCCTAGTCTCCAGGGAAGCAGAAAACAAGCTTGCTCCCTCCTCCCTGTGGCTTCCTCTCACATATTTATACATGGCCCTCATCATATCTCCTCTCATCCTTCTCTTCTTCAGGCTAAACATGCCCAGCTCCTTAAGCCGCTCCTCATAGGGCTTGTTCTCCAGTCCCTTGATAATATCATTCGCCCTCCTCTGGACACATTCCAGCTTGTCAATATCTCTCTTCAATTGTGGTGCCCAGAATTGGACACAATATTCCAGGTGTGGTCTAACCAAAGCGGAATAGAGCATGGGGAGCATGACTTCCCTGCATCTAGACACTATGCTCCTATTTCCTGCTTTCCTGAATTATATTTAGAGAAGTGTGGACTTTGTTTTTATGGACTTAGCTGAACTTTACCCTGGACTATTTTTGCTCCTGCTTATCTTCTAACCTAATTGGATTTACCTATTTCTTTAAAGTGCTTTTTACTTGCTGCTTTTTAATTAGCTTCAATAAAAGAATTGGGCTGTTGTAGGTTTTTTCGGGCTATATGGCTATGTTCTAGAGGCATTCTCTCCTGACGTTTCGCCCGTATCTATGGCAAGCATCATCAGAGGTTGTGAGGTCTGAATAAAATGATTGTTTTCCAATCAACGGTGTGGTCTTTACAGTCAGAGGGCTTTTCCTGTCCTGGCGTGCAAGAGATGCTATGATGTTCCCCTCTCACCCTGTGCAAAACTACCATTCTCTGTTTGGGAGACTCACTTGACAATGCCGTATCCCAGGCTGGCGATGATGACGAGCACTCGGGCCAACATCCGCTTCACGGCACACAAGACCTCGGCGAATATCACGGCCCCTTGAACTGGAAAACAACAACAACAACATATAATATGATATTATAATTATTGTAATATTACTAATAATATTACAATATACTGGTATAGTACAATATAGTAATATATAACACTGATATTGTACTATGCTAATAATATAATATATTCTATGTATATATATCTTGTAAGCCGCTCTGAGCCCCCTCCCCTGTCCCCGGTATTCCAGGGATTGGGAATTGTTACTTTTCTTTGGATTATAAATCATGTAGGGGATTGTTGTGTCACACGCCATATGACACTGCAGCAAACCAACCAGGCTTTGCAACTCTGCAAAGGTAAATATGGGTTCCTCCAGTTGAGTTTTAGGGGGACGGGGACCCCAAAATGAGCACATCACCTACCAGAGACTCCTTGGCTCTGGATGCTCTGGAACTCGGCGTAAAAGACGGCCTTCTCCAACATGCCCAGCAGGATGACGCCCCCGATCCAGAACTGGATGCGCAGGATGTCGCGCCAATAGCAGGCCAGGAGGACGAGCCACAGGACCCCGTAGAGGACGTAAACAATGCACATCACCATGTAGAACTGCCAGGGAAGGAAGGAGAGCGCTAAGTGTAAGCCATGGGCAAACTTTGGCCCTCTGGGTGTTTTGGACTTCAACTCCCACAATTCCTAACTGGCTGTTAGGAATTGTGGGAGTTGAAGTCCAAAACACCCGGAGGGCCGAAGTTTGCCCATGCCTACAATCAACTCATAATGGATATATCCACAGGAATTGTTTCACCCGGAAACTCACCACCATCAGAGGCCACTCGGAAGCCGAAATGTACTGGTGGACAGGATGCTTCATCTGGACGTCAACTGGAAGTAAAAATGGGGAAAGAGATATGTAGATGAAAGGAGAATTGAAGGGAAGGATGCAACTAAAGAAGCAGTTAGCCAATGTAAATACTAATTATTTTATTTATCACCCCAAAGGGGACTCAGAGCGGCTTACAAGATATATATACATACAATATATTATATTATTAGCATAGCACAATATCAGCATTATATATTACTATATTGTACTATACCATTGTACTGTAATATTATTAGTAATATAATAATATTAGTAATATAGTATAATATATCATATATATAATTATAATATTACATTATTACTTTAGTATTATATTGTATTACATTATAATACTATAAATATTATATATATACACAATATATTATATTATATTATATTATATTATATTATATTATTAGCATAACACAGGAGACAAGATGGAACTGTCTTCCTGGGACCCCTCTCTTCACTTAATTAACAATTAACAATAGTGTAGGAAGACTACAAGATATACATACATACAATATATTATATTATTAGCATAGCACAATATCAGCATTATATATTACCATATTGTACTATACCATTGTACTGTAATATTGTTAGTAATATAATAATATTAGTAATATAATATAACATAATAATATCATATTATTATTAGTCATTCCAGACTTAGGTTTACCCTGAGCGAGGGCCAGGTAATTGACCTTGGATGGCCGTATCCGGCCCTCGGGCCATCGTTTGAGGATCCCTGGTATAAACAATAGCATAAATGACTCATATGGGGTCTATTTGGGGACTTTTCAAGGGGAAACAATCCCAAAATAGACCTGTTGAGCCTGGGGGCTTGAGGAGCTGCCCTTTGCTATTCTATGGTCTAGTCTTTCAAAGTCAGGACTGCACAATTAAACAGCAAATAACACTTTCAAACCAGGAACAGAATTTTTTTCAAAACAGTGTTTGGATTGGGGGGGGGTCTTCCTAAACTATTGTTAATTGTTAATTAAGTGAAGAGAGGGGGGCTCAGGAAGACAGTTCCATCTTGTCTCCTGTGTTATGCTAATAATATAATATAATATAATATATTGTACATACATATAATATTTATAATATTATAATGTAATACAATATAATACTAAAATAATAATAATATGACATTACAATTATATATATATATTTAATATATATATGTATATATATTTTATATATATATATATATATATATATATATATATATATATATATATGATATATTATATTATATTATTTATTTATTTATTTACAGTTCTTATATTCCGCCCTTCTCACCCCACAGGGGACTCAGGGCGGATTACAGTAAACACATATATGGCAAACATTCAATGCCAGTTTGACAAACAACATTTAACAGACAAAGGCTATTTAACTTTTTTTTTTCTGGCCGCCAGGGGAGCTGCTGCTTTTCATCGTCCATCAACGACACCGATGAAGTTCTTCCGCATTCCACATTCCCCGGAGTCTTCTTTCTTTATGGCCTCATAAATTAGTTAAATTTAGCCTCCCACACAAGGTGGTGCCTTATTTTCCTACTTGACAGATGCAACTGTCTTTCGGGTTGCAAAGGTCAACAACGGGCTACACAATGGCTGGACACCCACTCCAGCCCGGGCTGGCTTCGAACTCATGACCTTTTGGTCAGAGTGATCTTAATGCAGCTGACACTCAGCCAGCTGCGCCACAATCCCGGTGTTGTTGTTAATTCGTTCAGTCGTCTCCGACTCTTCGTGACCTCATGGACCAGCCCACGCCAGAGCTCCCTGTCGGCCGTTACCACCCCCAGCTCCCTCAAGGTCAGTCCAGTCACTTCAAGGATGCCATCCATCCATCTTGCCCTTGGTCGGCCCCTCTTCCTTTTGCCTTCCACTTTCCCCAGCATCATTGTCTTCTCTAGGCTTTCCTGTCTCCTCATGATGTGACCAAAGTACTTCCACTTTGTCTCTAGTCTCCTTCCCTCCAGTGAGCAGTCGGGCTTTCTTTCCTGGAGGATGGACTGGTTGGATCTTCTCGCAGTCCAAGGCACTCTCAGCACTTTCCTCCAGCACCACAGCTCAAAAGCATCGATCTTCCTTCGCTCAGCCTTCCCTAAGGTCCAGCTCTCACATCCGTAGGTGACTACAGGGAAGACCATGGCTTTGACTAGGCAATGGATCTTGGTTGCCAGTCTGATGTCTCTACTCTTTACTATTTTATCCAGACTGGACATTGCTCTCCTCCCAAGAAGGAAGCGTCTCCTGATTTCCTGGCCACAGTCTGCATCTGCACTCATCTTTGCGCCTAGAAATACAAAGTCTGTCACGGCCTCCACGGTTTCTCCCTCTATTTTCCAGTTGTCAATCATTCTTGTTGCCATCATCTTGGTTTTTTTGACGTTTAGCTGCAACCCGGCTTTTGCGCTTTCTTCTTTCACCTTGATTAGAAGGCTCCTCGGCTCCTCCTCGCTTTCGGCCATCAGAGTGGTGTCATCTGCATACCTGAGGTTGTTAATGTTTCTTCCAGCCATTTTCACCCCAGCTTTGCATTCATCCAGCCCCGCACATCCTCGCATGATGTGTTCTGCATTCACGTTAAAAAGGTTGGGTGAGAGGATGCAGCCTTGCCGGACGCCTTTCCCAATCTTGAACCCGTCTCCTGTTCCGTGGTCAGTTCTGACTGTTGCTCCTTGGTCCTTGTACAGATTCCTCAGGAGAGAGGGAAGGGGGCTTGGGATGCCCATCCCACTAAGAACTTGCCACCATTTATGATGATCCACACAGTCAAAGGCTTTGGAATAGTCAATGAAGCAGAAGTAGATGTTTTTCTGAGACTCCCTGCCTTTCTCCATTCTCCAGCATCCGGATATTGGCAATTTGGTCTCTGGTTCCTCTGCCTTTTCTAAACCCAGCTTGAACATCTGGCAACTCTCGCTCCATGTATTGCTGGTATATATATAATATATATATTATATTACTAATATTATTATATTACTAATAATATTACAGTAAAATGATATAGTACAATATAGTAATATATAATGCTGATATTGTGCTGTGCTAATAATATAATATATTGCATGTATGTATATCTTGTAGTCTTCCTAAACTATTGTTAATTGTTAATTAAGTGAAGAGAGGGGTCCCAGGAAGACAGTTCTATCTTGCCCTCACTCAGGGTCAACCTAAGTCTGAAATTACTTGCAAGCACACAACAACAACAACAACAACAACAACAGCAATCGTATCTCATCGGCCAAAAGCAGGCCCACACTTCCCACTGAAATACTAATAAGCTTATATTTGCTAAAATTGTTCTTCATTTAAATCATTGTATTGTTTTAAAGTGTTTTTGCACTACAAATAAAACATGTGCAGTGTTCATAGGAATTAATTCATGTTTTTTTTCAAATTATAATCCGGCCCTCCAACAGTTTAAAAAGTTTGAGGACCCCTGGTTTACATGCTCCATTACCATGCTCTCTAATTAACCCTTTGATCACCCCATCAGTGTGTCACTCACTCGGGACTTCCCAGCTGGAACACTGGCTCTTGATGCTGAGGATGAAGACGTAGGGCCCGTCATCCCAAGTGGCAGCAATGGCCGATGGCTGGAAAGCAAACACAAATCCCGGGTCAGCCAAGGAGCTGCGTTATAGCTGACTAGCTGTACCCGCCACGCGTTGCTGTGGCCAACCTTCCCCCTATCTCCCTTTCTTTCCCTCCTTCCTTCGCTCCCTGTTTCCTTCCTTCCTTCCTTCCTGTCTTTCCTTCTCTCCTTCCTTCCTTCTCTATCGCTTTCCTTCCTTCCCCCTTTTTCTTTCTCTTCTGCTGTCTCTCTTTTCTTCCTTCTCTCTTTCCTCCTTTCTTTCCCTCCCTCTTTCTCTACATTTTATCCCCTTCCTTCGCTCCCTCTTTCCTTCCTTCTTCCTTTTTCTCTTCTGCAGTCTGTCTTTTCTTCCTTCTCTCTTTCCATCTTTCCTTCCCTCCCTCTTTCTCTACATCTTCCCCCCCTTCCTTCGCTCCTTCTTTCCTTCCTTCTTTCCCTTTTTTCTTTCCTTCTCTCCTTCCTTCTTTCTCTAACTTTCCTTCCTCCCCCTTTTTCTTTCCCTCCCTCTTTCTCTCCTTTCTTCCTTTTCTACCTCATTCCTTCCTTCCTTCTTTCTTTCCCTCCCTCTTTCTCTCCTGTCGGGGGTGATTTGAATGCAATATTCCTGCTTCTTGGCAGAATGGGGTTGGACTGGATGGCCCAGGAGGTCTCTTCCAACTCTTGGATTCTATGATTCTATGATTCTTCCTTGACAGATTAGAAGGGGGCGTGGCTTGGAGGTAACGTGAGGAGGGAGGAGGGGAGGGGGGATGGGTTTAGAAGGGGGCGTGGCTTGGAGGTAACGTGAGGAGGGAGGAGGGGAGGGGGGATGGGTTTAGAAGGGGGCGTGACTTGGAGGTAACGTGAGGAGGGTAAGAGGGAGAAGGGGAGGGGGGATGGGGGCGCACACGCGTGCGTGTGTGCCGCGCCAGGGGGGTGAGGGGGCGTGCGCGCGTGCGTGTGCCGTGCCGGAGGGGGGAGAGGGGGTGCGCGTGCGTGTGTGTGCCGCGCCGGGGGGTGTGAGGGGGCACGCGCGCGCGTGTGTGCGTGTGTGTGTGTGCCGCGCCGGAGGAGAGAGAGGGGGCGCGTGCGCGCGCAGCGCGTGCCGCGCCGGGGGGGGTGAGGGGGCACGTGCGTGCGTGTGTGTGCGTGTGTGCCGCGCCGGAGGGGGGAGAGGGGGCGCGTGCGCGCGTGTGTGTGTGCCGCGCCGGGAGGGTTGGGGGCGTGCGCGCGTGTGTGTGCCGCGCCGGGGGGGAGAGGGGGCACGCGCGCGTGTGTGTGTGCCGTGCCGGGAAGTGAGGGGCCGTGCACACGCGCGCGCGTGTGTGTGCCGCGCCGGGGGGGAGGGGGAGGGGCCATGTGTGTGCGTGTGCCAGGGAGTTTGCGCCAGTGCGCATGCTCAGTTGTTTTGCTGGTTTTTGTGGTTGTTGTTGTGTGGTTTTGATTTCTGAGTGGATTAGTTTGTACCTAGTGGGTTGTCCTTGGGGCATGGCAATTTTGGTAGAGTTGTGTGGAGGGGTTTTAGAGTTTTGTTTCCTCGTTGGACGCCAGTAGGAAATTTATATATATAGATGACTTATGCTAGACGGGGGATTGTAGGCATGGCAATCCCGGTTTCTTCCCCAAATTTGACCTGAAACTATAGAATCGTAGAGTTCGAAGAGACCACATGGGCTCCCTAGTCCAACCCCCTGCCATGAAGGAAAAGCACAATCAAAGCATTCCCAACAGATGGCCATCCCGCCTCTGTTCAAAAGCTCCCAAGAAAGGAGCTTCCACTGCACTCTGAGGCAGAGAGTTCCACTGCTGAACAGATCTTCTTACAGTCAGGAAGTTCTTCCTAATAGGCCTGGACAATGCATGATTCTAATGTACTTACAAAACTAAAGTTCTGGTGATGAAAATTTCAAAACTCTAACAAAACTCTCAAAATTTCATTATAAATGGCAGTTCCTAATTGATTCTGTCATAAAAATGGCCAATAATGAAATAATAATAAAATTTTGCAAGTTTTGTTAGAGTTCTGAAATTTGGTGAAAATTTCAAAACTCTAACAAAACTCTCAAAATTTCATTATAAATGGCAGTTCCTAAATTGGTTCTGTCATAAAAATGGCCAATAATGAAATAATTTTGAAAGTTTTGTTAAGAGTTCTGAAATTTTCAGAACTCTAAATTTTGGTGGAAATTTCAAAACTCTAACAAAACTCTCAAAATTTCATTATAAATGGCAGTTCCTAATTGGTTCTGTCATAAAAATCGCCAATAATGAAATAATAATTAAATTTTGAAAGTTTTGTTCTGAAATTTTCAGAACTCTAAATTTTTGGTGGAAATTTCAAAACTCTAACAAAACTCTCAAAATTTCATTATAAATGGCATTTCCTAATTGGTTCTGTCATAAAAATCGCCAATAATGAAATAATAATTAAATTTTGAAAGGTTTGTTCTGAAATTTTCAGAACTCTAAATTTTTGGTGAAAATTTCAAAACTCTAACAAAACTCTCAAAATTTCATCATAAATGGCAGTTCCTAATTGGTTCTGTCATAAAAATCGTGAATAATGAAATAATAATGAAATTTTAAAAGTTTTGTTAGAGTGGAAATTTTCCGGACTCTAAATTTTAGTGAAAATTTCAAAACTCTAACAAAACTCTCAAAATTTCATTATAAATGGCAGTTCCTAATTGGTTCTGTCATAAAAATCGTCAATAATGAAATAATAATTAAATTTTCAAAGTTTTGTTAGAGTTCTGAAATTTTCAGAACTCTAAATTTTTGGTGAAAATTTCAAAACTCTAACAAAACTCTCAAAATGTCATTATAAATGGCAGTTCCTAATTGGTTCTGTCATAAAAATCGCCAATAATGAAATAATAATTAAATTTTGAAAGTTTTGTTAGAGTTCTGAAATTTTCAGAACTCTAAATTTTTGGTGAAAATTTCAAAACTCTAACAAAACTCTCAAAATGTCATTATAAATGGCAGTTCCTAATTGGTTCTGTCATAAAAATGGCCAATAATGAAATAATAATGAAATTTTGAAAGTTTTGTTAGAGTGCTGAAATTTTCCGGACTCTAAATTTTAGTGAAAAATTCAAAACTCTAACAAAACTCTCAAAATTTCATTATAAATGGCAGTTCCTAATTGGTTCTGTCATAAAAATCGCCAATAATGAAATAATAATTCAATTTTGAAAGTTTTGTTCTGAAATTTTCAGAACTCTAAATTTTTGGTGGAAATTTCAAAACTCTAACAAAACTCTCAAAATTTCATTATAAATGGCAGTTTCTAATTGATTCTGTCATAAAAATTGCCAATAATGAAATAATAATGAAATTTTGAAAGTTTTGTTAGAGTTCTGAAATTTTCAGAACTCTAAATTTTTGGTGAAAATTTCAAAACTCTAACAAAACTCTCAAAATTTCATTATAAATGGCAGTTCCTAATTGGTTCTGTCATAAAAATCGCGAATAATGAAATAATAATGAAATTTTGAAAGTTTTGTTAGAGTTCTGAAATTTTCAGAACTTTAAATTTTTGGTGAAAATTTCAAAACTCTAACAAAACTCTCAAAATTTCATTATAAATGGCAGTTCCTAATTGGTTCTGTCATAAAAATCGCGAATAATGAAATAATTTTGAAAGTTTTGTTAAGAGTTCTGAAATTTTCAGAACTCTAAATTTTGGTGGAAATTTCAAAACTCTAACAAACCTCTCAAAATTTCATTATAAATGGCAGTTCCTAATTGGTTCTGTCATAAAAATCGCCAATAATGAAATAATAATTAAATTTTGAAAGTTTTGTTAGAGTTCTGAAATTTTCACCACCAGAACTTTGAGATCTAATTGAGATCTAATTTCCAGGACCGTAGAAAACAAGCCTGCTCCCTCTTCCTTATGGCATCCCTTCAGATATTTATAATGGCCCTCATCACGTCTCTCCTCAACCTTCTCTTCTGCAAGATAAACAGACCCAGCTCTTCAAGCCACTCCTCATAGGGATTCATGGTCTCCAGACCTATGATCATTTTAGTTGCCCTCTTCTTCTGGACACCTTCCAGCTTAGAGTCAATATCTCTTTTGAACGGTGGTGGCCAGAAGTGGACACTATGTGATTCCAGGTAAAAAGGTCTGACCAAAGCAGAATCAAAGGCACTTTGATTAACATTTGATGGCCTGGCAGTTGTTTGGTGTGGCTTGTTAGTGCCTGGGACAATCTTTTGTTGAGAGGTGATTAGATGTCCCTGCCTGCTTCCTCTCTGTTGTTGTGCTGTTGTAATTTTAGAGTTTTTTTAATACTGGTAGCCAGATTTTGTTCATTTTCATGGTTTCTTCCTTTCTGTTGAAATTGTCCACATGCTTGTGGATTTCAATGGCTTCTCCGTGTAGCCTGACATGGTGGTTGTTGGAGTGGTCCAGCATTTCTATGCTCTCAAATAATATGCTGTGTCCAGGTTGGTTCATCAGGTGCTCTGCTATGGCTGTAGAGTTTTAAAAACTCTAAAATTACAACAGCAAAACAACAGAGAGGAAACAACCAGGGACAGCTAATCACCTCTGAGGAAAAGATTGCCCCAGGCACTAACAAGCCACACCAAACAACTGCCAGGCCATCAAATCCTAATCAAGGTGGTCAGTTGAAACATTCCCACCTAGTTCCAGCAGACAAGAGTCCTTTGTCCCACCCTGGTCATTCCACAGATATATAAACCCTTTTTCCTACTTCCAACAGACCTCACTATCTCTGAGGATGCTTGCCATAGATGCAGGCGAAACATCAGGAGAGAATGCCTCTAGAACATGGCCTTACAGCCCAAAAAAAACCTCCAACAACCCATTGATAAGCATGGGTTGCTGTGAGTATTTTGGGCTGAATGGCCATATTCCTGAAGCATTCTCTCCTGACGTTTCACCCACATCTATGGCAGGCATCCTCACAACTTCTGTGGATGCCTGTCATAGAGGTGGGTGAAACGTCGGGAGAGAATGCTTCTGGAATATGGCCAGACAGCATGGAAAACTCACGGCAACCCAGTGATTCCGGCCATGAAAGCCTTTGACAACACATTCATGAAGGTTTACATGCCCTGTAAACCTTCATTAATAAAGTTGTTGAACAGGATTAGGTCTAGGATCAAAACTTGCAGCATTTATTTCCAGGATGAAGAAGAAACACTGGGGAGAAGCATCCTTTGGGTTCGGTTGCTTAACCAATTACAGACTCACTTCACAATAGCACTGCTTAGCCTATAAACAAACTGCTATCTGGTGGGAAAGTAAAAAAAGAATGCTTTCCTTTTGGTTTTGGGTTCTGGAAAGAGTTTATAATGATTCATAGGAGATAGTTGCCTCAGTTGAGTCAATGTTGTTATTTTATCACGGTCTTACTTTCAAGTGCTCTGAGTTACATGTACTAAGTTTTTGTCAAGCTTAGGTTTTGCCTATGGGGTTTTCCTGCTGTTTTGTTTGATGGTTTCAAGTGCCTTGCTTCATGGATTTCGATGTAATAATGCACCCTTTTAAGTTAATTGATTATCTTGGATTTTGGATTTTTACTGTTTTGCTATTTTTTACTGCATTGCCTACATATATTCTACAGTAAACTGCTAAAAAGAATGCTTTCCTTTTGGTTTTTTGTACTGGAAAGGGTTTATGATTCATGGGAGGCAGTTGCCTCAGTTGAGTCTATGTTGTTATTTTATCACGGTCTTGCTTTCAAGTGCTCTGAGTTCCATGTACGGAGTTTTTGCCTATGGGATATTCCTGCTTTGTTTAATGGTTTCAAGCTGTTTGATGGTTTCAAGTAACTTGCTTCGTGGATTTCTATGTACTAATGCACCTGGCTTCCCTTTTAAGCTAATTGATTACCTTGGATTTTGGACTTTTACTGTTTTGCTATTTTTTACTGCTTTGCCTACATATATTCTACAATAAACTGCTAAAAAAGAATGCTTTCCTTTTGGTTTTGGGTTCTGGAAAGAGTTTATAATGATTCATAGGAGATAGTTGCCTCAGTTGAGTCAATGTTGTTATTTTATCACGGTCTTACTTTCAAGTGCTATGAGTTTCATGTACTAAGTTTTTGTCAAGCTTAGGTTTTGCCTATGGGGTTTTCCTGCTGTTTTGTTTGATGGTTTCAAGTGCCTTGCTTCATGGATTTAGATGTAATAATGCACCCTTTTAAGTTAATTGATTATCTTGGATTTTGGATTTTTACTGTTTTGCTATTTTTTACTGCATTGCCTACATATATTCTACAATAAACTGCTAAAAAGAATGCTTTCCTTTTGGTTTTGGGTTCTGGAAAGAGTTTATAATGATTCATAGGAGATAGTTGCCTCAGTTGAGTCAATGTTGTTATTTTATCACGGTCTTACTTTCAAGTGCTATGAGTTTCATGTACCAAGTTTTTGTCAAGCTTAGGTTTTGCCTATGGGGTTTTCCTGCTGTTTTGTTTGATGGTTTCAAGTGCCTTGCTTCATGGATTTCGGTGTAATAATGCACCCTTTTAAGTTAATTGATTATCTTGGATTTTGGATTTTTACTGTTTTGCTATTTTTTACTGCATTGCCTACATATATTCTACAATAAACTGCTAAAAAGAATGCTTTCTTTTCGGTTTTTTGTACTGGAAAGGGTTTATGATTCACTAGCTGTGCCCTGCCACGCGTTGCTGTGGCCTTTAGTAAGAGTTTTGAAGTCTCTGCCTGGCCTCTCTTCCTTCCTTCACTCGCCCTCTTTCCCTCTTTCTCTCTCTCACACTCCTTCCTTTCCCCTCTTTCTCTCTCTCTCTCTCTCTCTCTGGCATCCCTCCTTCCTCCCCCTTCTTTATGCTTGTGTGTAAACTTGAGTATCTTCTGTTGGTCATGGGGGTTCAGTGTGGCATGTTTGCCCCAATTCTGTCGTTGGTGGGGTTCAGGATGCTCTTTGAGTGTTGGTGAACTCTGAATCCCAGTGACTACAACTCCCAAATGTCAAGGTCTATTTCCCTCAAACTCCATCTGTGTGGATATTTGGGCGTATTTGGTCCGGATCCATCATTGTGTCTTCAAAGTCGCCCCCTCCCTTCTTCCCACCCCTTCCCTCCCTGAGTCACTCCTTCCCTCCTCTCACCCCCTCCGGAAAGACACGCCCCCTCCCTTCGCCCCACCCCTTCCCTCCCTTCGCCCCACCCCTTCCCTCCCTGATTGACTACTGGAAGGAAAGGGGTGGGGCGAAGGGAGGGGGCGTGTCTTTCCGGAGGGGGTGGGAGGAGGGAAGGAGTGACTCAGGGAGGGAAGGGGTGGGGAGAAGGGAGGGGGCGACTTTGAAGACACGCCCCCTCCCTTCGCCCCACCCCTTTCCTTCCAGGAGTGTCTCAGGGAGGGAAGGGGTGGGGCGAAGGGAGGGGGCGTGTCTTTCCAGTGGGGATGCGGCGCGGCGAGGCTTGGAGTGTGCGGAGCGGGGCTTGGAGGCAGCATGGGAGGAGTAAGATGAAGGAGGGGGTGGAGGGAAGGGGGCGGGGGGAAGTTGCGTTGTTTGTGTGTGTGTGTGTGTGCCGTGGGGAAGTGCGGTGACGTGTTTGCGCTGGGCGGGGCGAGGGAGGGAGGGAAGTGCGTTGGCCGTTCGGCCATGTGTGCGCGCGCGCTGGGGACTTTGCGCCAGTGCGCATGCTCAGTTGTTTTGCCGCTTTTTCTGTGTGTGGTTGTGTTGTTTTGATTTCTGACTGGATTAGTTTGTACCTAGTGGGTTGTCCTTGGGGCATGGCAATTTTGGTGGAGTTTTGTGGAGGGGTTTTAAGAGTTTTGCTTCCCCCGTTGGATGCCAGTAGGAAATTTATAGATATAGATGGGAGGCAGTTGCCTCAGTTGAGTCAACGTTGTTATTTTATCACGGTCTTGCTTTCAAGTGCTCTGAGTTCCATGTACCGAGTTTTTGCCTATGGGATATTCCTGCTTTGTTTAATGGTTTCAAGCTGTTTGATGGTTTCAAGTAACTTGCTTTGTGGATTTCTATGTACTAATGCACCTGGTTTCCCTTTTAAGCTAATTGATAACCTTGGATTTTGGACTTTTACTGTTTTGCTATTTTTTACTGCTTTGCCTACATATATTCTACAATAAACTACTAAAGAAGAATGCTTTCCTTTTGGTTTCGGATTCTGGAAAGTGTTTATAATGATTCATAGGAGACAGTTGCCTCAGTTGAGTCAACGTTGTTATTTTATCATGGTCTTGCTTTCAAGTGCTCTGAGTTTTCATGTACCAAGGTTTTGCCAAGCTTAAGTTTTGCCTATGGGATTTTCCTGCTGTTTTGTTTGATGGTTTCAAGCTGTTTTGTTTGATGGTTTCAAGTGCCTTGCTTCGTAGATTTCTATGTACTAATACACCTGGTTTCCCTTTTAAGTTAATTGATTACTTTGGATTTTGGACTTTTACTGTTTTGCTATTTTTTACTGCTTTGCCTGCATATATTCTACAATAAACTGCTTAAAAAGAATGCTTTCCTTTCAGTTTTGGGTTCTGGAAATGGTTTATAATTATTCATGGCAGATAGTTGCCTCAGTTGAGTTAACGTTGTTATTTTATCATGGTCTTGCTTTCAAGTGCTCTGAGTTTCATGTACCAAGTTTTTTGCCAAGTTTAAGTTTTGCCTATGGGATTTTCCTGCTCTTTTGTTTGATGGTTTCAATTGCCTTGTTTTGTGGATTTCTATGTACAAACGGACCTGGTTTCCCTTTGAAGTTTATGGATTATCCCGGATTCGAACCTGCGACCTTTTGGTCAGCGAGTTCAACAGCTCAGCTCTTTAACCCACTGCGCCACCGGGGGCTCCAGAGAGCAGGGACAGGAAGGTGTAAAAAAGCAATTAATACTGGTTCTTAGATGTTGAATCAAAGCAGTTCCTTCCCTGTCCCCAATGTTCTCCTTCCTGTGATGTTCTCCATCCTAAATCCAGGCTTGGCTCCAAGGAGAGGAAATTCGCGCACAACACAGTCCTCCCCAGGTCTAAATAGGACTCTAGAAGAAGCAAACTTTCCCTTCTCGCCGACTTACTCACCTCCCACGGAGTCTTCTGTGCATCCGGTTTCTTCTTGTCATCTTTGCCATCGGTTGGAGCAGAGGGCATCCCCGCCTTTCCCTCCTCAGTGGCTTTCTGCCCTTCTTTGGGGTCTTGGCTGCTTCCCGGCTCCTTCTTCTCCTCTTTCTTCTCATCGGAAGGTTTGGGAGCATCCCGCTTTTGCACTCCGGGCTGCGGCTGAAACATCAACATTGACATGTTTCAGGTCTCTTCTACCTTTGGTTCTTTCAACAGCGATGCAACCTAAAAGCTAGACTGCAGGCATGGCCAAACTTTGGCCCTCCAGATGTTTTGGACTTTAACTCCCACAATTCCTAACAGCCGGTAGGCTGTTAGGAATTGTGGGAGTTGAAGTCCAAAACACAGTATGTGAGTTTCACACTGCATTACAAAACTGCATCCTATGATAGTGTAGATGGGGCCAAAGTAAGCCCTGCGACATCTACTCATCCTGACCTGCTGATGGCCCCATCTTTTCCATTTATTTATTTTATTTATGTACGACATTTATATGCCGCCCTTCTCACCCCGAAGGGGACCTAGAGCAGCTTACTATATATACATATGATATATTATATTATTAGCACAGCACAATATCAGTATTATATATTACTATACTAGCCATCCCCTGCCACGCGTGGCTGTAGCCCACTCTGGTGGTCATGGGGGTTCTGTGTGGGAGGTTTGGCCCAGTTCTATCGTTGGTGGGGTTCAGAATGCTCTGTGATTATAGATGAACTACAAATCTCAGCAACTACAATTCCTAAATGTCAAGATTCTATTTTCCCCAAACTCCACCAGTGTTCACATTTGGGCATATTGAGTATTCGTGTAGAGTTTGGTCCAGATCCATCATTGTTTGAGTCCAAAGTGATCTGGATGTAGGTGAACTACAACTCCAAAAACAAAGGACACTGCCCACCAAACCCTGCCAGTATTTTTTGTTGGTCATGGGAGAACTGTGTGCCAAGTTTGGGCCAATTCTATCAGTGGTGGGGTTCAGAATGCTCTGTGATTGTAGGTGAACTATAACTCCCAAACGACATACATACATTGGGTTGTTAGATGTCTTGTGTCCAAATTTGGTGTCAATTCATCCAGTGGGTTTTGAGTTCTGTTAATCCCACAAACGAACATCACATTTTTATTTTTTTTTAGACTAGCCGTCCCTTGCCACGCATTGCTGTGGCCCACATGGGGGTTCTGTGTGGGAGGTTTGGCCCAATTCTATCGTTGGTGAGGTTCAGAATGCTCTGTGATTGTAGGTGAACTATAAATCCCAGCAACTACAACTCCCAGATGTCAAGATTCTATTTCCCCCAAAAATTCCAGCAACTACAGCTCTCAAATGAAACAATATATATATATATATTTGCATGAAGGACATACATTGGGTTGTTAGGTGTCTTGTGTCCAAATTTGGTGTCAATTCATCCAGTGGTTTTTGAGTTATGTCAATCCCACAAACGAACATTACATTTTTATTTATATAGATTGAACTATACCATTGTACTGTAATATTATTGGTGATATTACATATAATACAAAATATATAATTATAATATATTATTATTAGTAGCATTGTATTGTATTACATTATAATATTATATTATAAATATTATACATACACACACACACACACACAAAATATTATATTATATTATTAGCAGAACAGGAGACAAGACATTTCTCCACCCAGTCCCCTTAAAAAGCCACTCACCATAATTAAACCCATGGGCAAAGCTGAACTACAATTCCTCCCCCCAATATTTCCCAGTATCTCAACTCACCAAACTGGGAGCGGGAGGTTGTCCTGGCAAAGGCCGCAGCTTCCGGGGCTTTGAGGGTTCTTGGAAGTGCAGCTAAATAGAAGATGAGAAGGCAAAAATCATTATTGTTAGTACAGTATTAGCATTTATATCCCGCTGCAACGTTTGCCCTGCGTTGCTTTCTTCCAGCCAACCAACCAACTCTTTGCTTGTGTTGTTAGACCGAGGTCATAGAATCATAGAATCAAAGAGTTGGAAGAGACCTCCTGGGCCATCCAGTCCAACCCCATTCTGCCAAGAAGCAGGAATATTGCATTCAAATCACCCCTGACAAATGGCCATCCAGCCTCTGCTTAAAAGCTTCCAAAGAAGGAGCCTCCACCACACTCCGGGGCAGAGAGTTCCACTGCTGAACGGCTCTCACAGTCAGGAAGTTCTTCCTAATGTTCAGATGGAATCTCCTCTCTTGGAGTTTGAAACCATTGTTCTATTGCATCCTAGTCTCCAGGGAAGCAGAAAACAAGCTTGCTCCCTCCTCCCTGTGGCTTCCTCTCACATATTTATACATGGCTATCATGTCTCCTCTCAGCTTTCTCTTCTTCAGGCTAAACATGCCCAGCTCCTTAAGCCGCTCCTCATAGGGCTTGTTCTCCAGACCCTTGATCATTTTAGTCACCCTCCTCTGGACACATTCCAGCTTGTCAATATCTCTCTTGAATTGTGGTGTCCAGAATTGGACACAATATTCCAGGTGTGGTCTAACCAGAGCAGAATAGGGGGGTAGCATGACTTCCTTAGATCTAGACACTAGGCTCCTATTGATGCAGGCCAAAATCCCATTGGCTTTTTTTGCCGCCACATCACATTGTTTGCTCATGTTTAACTTGTTGTCCACGAGGACTCTGAGATCTTTTTCACACGTACTGCTCTCGAGCCAGGCCTTGTCCCCCATTCTGTATCTTTGCATTTCATTTTTTCTGCCTGAGTGGAGTATCTTGCATTTGTCACTGTTAAACTTCATTTTGTTAGTTTTGGCCATTCATCTCTCTAATCTGTCAAGATTGTTTTGAATCCTGCTCCTGTCCTCTGGAGTATTGGCTATCCCTCCCAATTTGGTCCCGTCTGCAAACTTTATGATCCTGCCTTCGAGCCCTTCATCTAAGTCATGAATGAAGATGTTGAACAGGACCGGGCCCAGGACGGAACCCTGCTTGTGGCACTCCGCTCGTCACTTCTTTCCAAGATGAAGAGGAAGCATTAGTGAGCACTCTCTGTGTTCGTCCACTTAACCAATTACAGATCCACCTCACCGTAGTTTTGCCTCGCCCACATTGGACTAGTTTCCTTGCCAGAAGGTCATGGGGGACCTTGTCGAAGGCCTTCCTGAAATCCAGGTACGCTACATCCACGGCATCATTCCCCGCATCTACCCAGCTTGTAACTCTATCAGCATATGTAAAGTTTCTTTGTAAGTTGGGGTTGTGGTTGATGGTTAGTAAAAAATGTTAAACAAGGTGAGAAGAGACATGATAGCCATGTGTCAATAATATAATGTAATATAATATACTTAATGTCAGGGGAAAACCTTTACCTTTACCTATTATTGTTATAAAGAACTAGCTGTCCCCTGCCATGTGTTGCTGTGGCCCAGTCTGTGTATATCTGTTTTGTGTGTATATATGTGCGTTGTAATGTATTCTTTATTTTTTCGCTTTTTAAGTCTCTTCTCTTGTGTTTTTCAGTGTTTTTGAGTGATGGTCACTCGTTGACTTGATATATGTATTGTGTCCAAATTTGGTGTCAATTCATCCAGTGGTTTTAGAGTTCTGTTAATCCCACAAATGAACATTACATTTTTATTTATATAGACTAGCCATCCCCTGCCATGCGTTGCTGTGGCCCAGTCTGTGTATATGTACTTTGTGTGTGTATATATGTGTAGATTAAAGGTTGAAAGGTTGTCTCCTGACATTAAGTTCAGTCATGTCTGACTCTGGGGTGTGGTGCTCATCTCCATTTCTAGCCCGAAGAGCCAGAGTTGTCCATAGACACCTCCAAGGTCATGTGGCTGGCATGACTGCATGGAGTGCCGTTACCTTCCCGTCGGAGCAGTACCTATTGATCTACTCACATTTGCATGTTTTCAAACTGCTAGGTTGGCAGAAGCTAGGGTACACAGTGGAAGCTCACGCCGCTCCCTGAAATCGAACCTGCGACCTTTCAGTCAACAAGCTCAGCAGCTCAGCGCTTTAACCCACTGCGCCACCGGGGGCTCCATGTATATGTGTGTATATATTTGTGTATATACATGTGTTTGCATATGCATTGTAATGTATTTTTTATTTTTGGGCTTTTTAAGTCTCTTCTGCTGTGTTTTTCAGTGCTTTTGAGTGATGGTCACTCGTTGGCCTGAGAGGTGTCTTGTGTCCAAATTCGGTGTCAATTCATCCAGTGATTTTTGAGTTATGTTAATCCCACAAAAGAACATTACATTTTTATTTACATAGATTGTATATACATATAATATTTATAATATTATAATGTAATGCAATATAATGCTAGTAATTGTTATTATAATTATATGTTCATATTACAAGTAATATTACTAATAATATTACAATATATTGGTATAGTAGGACTAGGACTTTGAGATCTTCTGGGGAGGCCCTGCTCTCGATCCCGCCTGCAACACAGGCACGGCTGGCGGGGACGAGAGACAGGACCTTCTTGGTGGTGGCCCCTCGGCTGTGGAACGCCCTTCCCACGGACATTAGATCGGCTCCCTCATTGATGGTATTTCGGAGAAAAGTGAAAACCTGGTTATTTGAACAGCCGTTTGAATAGGCAGTGCAATGAATTTTAGGAAATGGAACTACGGATGACGAGTTTGGATCATGATTCTAGTTATGAGACGCCAATGAATGAATGTTTATTGTTGTTTAATTGCTTAGTATGCCATTGTGTTAATTGTTTTTAAATACCTTGTTATGCTGCCTTGAATTTTTGCTATTATTGTTGCTAACCGCTATGAGTCGCCTAAGGGCTGAGAATATACAAGTGAAGTAAATAAATAAATAAATAAATAGTACAATATAGTAATATTTAACGGTTCTGGCCCAACTTACCTGTCCGAACGCATCTCCTCCTATGAGCCAGCTAGGGTGTTAAGATTGTCTGGGGAGGCCCTGCTCTCGGTCTCGCCTGCGTCACAAGTACGTTTGGCGGGGACAAGAGACAGGACCTTCTCAGTGGTGACCCCTCGGCTGTGGAACGCCCTTCCTACAGATATTAGATCGGCCCCCTCCCTGTTGACATTTCGGAGGAAAGTGAAAACCTGGTTGTTCGAGCAGGTATTGGAATAGGCAGTGTAACGAACATAGGAATATGGAACAAATGGACGATGAGACTGGATCTTGATTTTAACTATGAGACGCTAATGAGATGTTTGATTGATTTATATTGACTGTTTATTATGCTACTGTTTTAATTGTTTTTATCTGTTTTATGATTTTTTGAGCATTGAATTTTGCTATTGTTAACTGCTCTGAGTCGCCCCAGGGCTGAGAAGAGTGGTATACAAATATAGTATAGTATATAGTATGTAGTGTATAGTATAGTATAGTGAAGTTTAGTATAGTAAATAAATAAATTGTGTCCAAATTGGGTGTCAATTCGTCCAGTGGTTTTTGAGTTATGTTAATCCCACAAATACAAATATAGTAAATAAATAGTAAATAAATAAATAAATACTGATATTGTACTATGCTAATAATGTAATATATTGTCTATCTATCTATCTATCTATCTATCTATCTATCTATCTATCTATCTCCTGGCTACCACTGACACCTGAAGCTCTATTTCAGTGGTTCTCAACCTGGGGTCCCCAGATGTTTCTGGCCTTCAACTCCCAGAAATCCTAACAACTAGTAAACTGGCTGGGATTTCTGGGAGTTGTAGACAAAAAACATCTGGGGACCCCAGGTTGAGAACCACTGCTCTATTTTATATTACATGTATTATTACCCATAATATTACAATATAATGGTATAGTACAACATAGTAATATTTAATACTGATATTGTACTATCCTAATAATATAATATATTGTATGTATATCTTGTAAGCCGCTTTGAGTCCCCTTTGGGGTGAGAAGGGTGGCATATAAATGTGGTAAACAAAATAAATAAATATGTGAGGGGAAGTCATAGAGAGGAGGGAGCAGGCTTGTTTTCTGCCACCCTGGAGATTAGGACGCAATGGAATAATGGCTTCAGACTACAGGAAATAAAGGCGATTCCACCTGAACACGAGGAAGAACTTCCTGGCTGTGAGAGCTGTTCAGCAGTGGAACTCCCTGCCCTGAAGTGTTTCGTTCTTCCCAAAATGCATAAAACACAATGAAAGATGGTCTTTTCCATAGGCTGTATGGAGTCAAACTCCCGTAGGTCCGACCGCTTGTTTGCGAACATTTCCTTCCTTCTATCTCTATCTAAAAGCTCCCAGAAAGGAATCCCTATTTCTCTCCTTTTTAAATGTTTGGATGTTTGGGTTTCGTACCTCATGGAGGCGCCCACACCGAATCTGGACGCTCTGCAAAACGTATTGTCCATCCCCGGCCGTGCTGGCTGCCTCGTCGTAATTTCTCAGGTAGGAAATGGCTTCGTTTTCCTGCGGAGGGAGAAGATGACAACATGCTCAAACGATCGCGTAATATCAATTTCCTAGTTAGAAACTGCAGCACTATCGCACGAGGGAGATTCCACCTGAACATTAGGAAGAACTGCGGGTTTTTTCGGGCTATATGGCCATGTTCTAGAGGCATTCTCTCCTGACGTTTTGCCTGCATCTATGGCAAGCATCCTCAGAGGTAGTGAGGTCTGTTGGAACTAGGGAAAAGGGTTAGGAAGAACTTCCTTTTTTATTATTAAATTTTTATTGTTTTTTATAAGAGGAAGAACTTCCTAACTGTGAGAGCTGTTCAGCAGCTCTCTGCCTTTGGAGGCTCTGTCTTTGGAGGCTTTGAAACAGAAGCTGGATGGCCATCTGTCGGGGGTGCTTTGATTGTGCTTTTCCTGAATGAAGGCAGGATGGGGTTGGACTGGATGGCCTTTGGGTGCCCCTTCCAACTCTAGGATTCAACTTGTCCCCAAAATCTCATAGACTGGAGAGGGATAAGTAACCCAAAGATCTGGTTTCTGTATGACGAAGATGGCCCCCCACATTTTGTATCTGATGTTTTGTATGTATTTTAAATGACTTTAAGATGTTTTATGGCCAGCTCTCTGTATCCACGGACTCTCACCGTCCACAGGGCCAGCCTAAAGTAGCCATGAATGGGGGGGGGGAATGGGAAATTGGGGCTAAATGTACCTTTATTTACAAAATATTCATTATTAAAATTTGCAAACTATTTACAAAATATTCTATACGTATCTATCTATCTATCTCCTGGCTACCACTGACACCTGAACCTCTATTATATATTACATGTATAAAAAGTATTATAACATATGTATGTGTGTCCACATATATATATACATACACACACACACACATAGAGTTGAATAGAAAATAAATAAGAATATGAGTTTGTTAATTTTCCCTAAGTATGGAGACTTTGTCCCCAAACCTCAAATATATGTCGTTGTTGTTCATTCGTTCAGTCGTTTCCAACTCTTTGTGACCTCATGTATCAGCCCATGCCAGAGCTCCCTGTTCGCTGTCACCACCCCCAAATATATATTATATATATATATATATATATATATATATATATAAATAACCTGGTGAAGCAGGTTAAATCACTGAGCTGCTGAACTTGCTGACCGAAAGGTCGCAGGTTCGAATCTGGGGAGTGGGGTGAACTCCCACTGTTAGCCCCAGCTTCTGCCAACTCAGCAGTTCGAAAACATGCAAATGTGAGATCAATAGGTACCGCTCCGGCACCATGACTATCTTTATATATAAAAGTCCAGGTATGTATATCTGTGTAGTCATGTCTGTCCATTTGTAACACAAAGGCTGTTGATAGGTGAAGTGGCCCTTTGTGATGTCACTTGATTTACATTGATAATGTAAATCAATGTGGTTCCACTCGGATAGGTAGGTGAGATACGTATGAGGGAAAGGGAGGAAAGAACAAAAGAAAGAGAGGAAAAAAGGAAAGAAAGAGAAAAAGAAGGGAAAGAAAAGAAGGGAGAAAATGAAGGAAGAAAAAGGAGGATGTCCCTTGATTTACATTGATAGGTGAAGTGGCCCACTGTGGTTTCACTCGCATAGGTAGGTGAGATACGTAGGAGGGAAAGGGAGGAAAGAATAAAAGAAAGAGAGGGGTGGAAAAAAGGAAAGAAAGAGAAAAAGAAGGGAAAGAAAAGAAGGGAGAAACAGAAGGAAAAAAAAGGAGGGTGTCCCTTGATTTACATTGATAGGTGAAGTGGCCCACTGTGGTTTCACTCGGATAGGTAGGTGAGATACATATGAGGGAAAGGAAGGAAAGAATAAAAAAAGAGAGGGGTGGAAAAAAGGAAAGAAAGAGAAAAAGAAGGGAAAGAAAAGAAGGGAGAGAGTGAAGGAAGAAAAAGGAGGGTGTCGGTTTACATTGATAGGTGAAGTGGCCCACTGCAGTTTCACTTGGATAGATAGGTGAGAAACGTATGAGGGAAAGGGAGGAAAGAACAAAAGAAAGAGAGTGGAGGAGAAAAGGAAAGAAAGAGAAAAAAGAAGGGGAAAAAAAGAAGGGAGAGAGTGAAGGAAGAAAAAGGAGGGTGTCCCTTGATTTACATTGATAGGTGAAGTGGTCCACTGTGGTTTCACTCGGGTAGGTGAGATACGTATGAGGGAAAGGGAGGAAAGAATAAAAGAAAGAGAGGGAAGGAAAAAAGGAAAGAGAAAAAGAAGGGAAAGAAAAGAAGTGAGAGAATGGAGGGTGTCACTTAATTTACCTTGATAGGTGAAGTGGCCCACTATGGTTTCACTCGGATAGGTAGGTGAGATACGTAGGTGGGAAAGGGAGGAAAGAATAAAAGAAAGAAAGGGGAGGAAAAAAGATAAGAAAGAGAAAAAGAAGGGAAAGAAAAGAAGGGAGAGAGTGAAGGAAGAAAAAGGAGGGCGTCCCTTGATTTACATTGATAGGCCCACTGTGGTTTCACTCGGATGGGTAGGTGAGATACGTATGAGGGAAAGGAAGGAAAGAATAAAAGGGAAGGAAAAAAGGAAAGAAAGTGAAAAAGAAGGGAAAGAGTGAAGGAAGAAAAAGGAGGGAAGGAAAAAAGGAAAGGAAGGGAAAAAGAAAGGAAAGAAAAGAAGGGAGGGAGGAAAGAAAAAGGAGGGAAAGAAGAAAAAGAAAGGAAAGAAGAGTCGAAAGAAAACACGGGGACTGTCTGAAATAACAACAACAACAACAACAACAACAATAATAACAATATATTGTAATGTCTTCTCTTTCACATGTGTTTGAAACTGTTTACAATAATATCTATGACAAAGATTAGTTTCGTATTGCGCATCCTCACATTGATGTAGACCTCGTTGTGGCATCGCGAACTGCGCAGGTACCCCGTGATGTTGAGGATTTCGGAGTTGTTGTTGCAGCGTTCGTGCAGAACTGCCAAGGGAAAAACAGCCAAGTCAAGGGGAAGCCGGACAGGGACCTACCAATCTGGAGCTTGACGCAAGACTCACATTTGAGGATGATCCAAGTGCCGCTGAACATGGTCTTGGAGAAGATGAAGACATTCTCTGTCCGGTTCTGGAGAGAAAGCAAACAAACAAATGCAACCTGAAGAAGGACAAGGAAGGGTTTGTGGGAAGGTAAACACACGGTTTTCGGGCCACGTCTTCCCCAAACAAACCAGCTTTTTAGCCCCAACTCACAAGGCAAGCAAACATCTAGTCCTCCCAGTGGAAAATTTCAAGGCTGAGAAAGCGTTGATGGCAAAGTTTCCCAACAGACAAGAGCAAACACTCAGAAGTTTCCAAGTTCAGATCGTGGGTCAGATAAGAACTCGCCGGTCAGCCTTTTGCAAACAGTTCTTCCAAATGTCTCATGTGTTTGCAAGAAATGGCCTACCATGGTCTCCCCCCTACGCAATACTACATCTACAATACTACTACTAATATAATATAGTATATTGTATATACATATAATATTTATAATATTATAATGTAATACAATATAATACCAGTCATAATAATACCATATTAAAGTTATTATATATTTATATTACATGTAATATTACTAATAATATTACAATACTAGCCGTCCCCTGTCACGTGTTGCTATGGCCCACATGGGGGTTCTGTGTGGGAGGTTTGACTCAATTCTATCATTGGTGGGGTTCAGGATACTCTGTGATTGTAGGTGAACTATAAATCCCAGCAACTACAACTCCCAGATGTCAAGATTCTATTTTCCCCAAACTCCACCAGTGTTCACATTTGGGCATATTGAGTATTCTTGCAGAGTTTGGTCCAGATCCATCATTGTTTGAGTCCACAGTGATTTCTGGATGTAGGTGAACTACAACTCCAAAACCAAAGGACACTGCCCACAAAATCCTTTCTGTATTTTCTGTTGGTCATGGGAGGTCCATGTGCCAAGTTTGGTTCAATTCCATTGTTGGTGGGGTTCAGAATGCTCTTCGATTGTAGGTGAACTATAAATCCCAGCAGCTACAACTCGCAAATTACAAAATCAATTTTTTGAGTGAAGGACATAGATTGGGTTGTTAGGTGTCTTGTGTCCAAATTTATATTGATTAATCCAGTGGTTTTTTGAGTTCTGTTAATCCCACAAATGAACATTACATTTTTATTTATATAGATATATTGTGATAATAATAGTAGTAATAATAATAATATTTTTGCACTGCTATCAGAAGGACAACAGGGAGGAAAGAGTGAATGGAGTACCACTGATATTCAGAATAAATAAGTGCGGCTGAACTGGATGGAAGTCCGCGCTGAAAGAAAATCAAAACACTGCTCTAGTCCTTATTTTCCATTTCATGCCGGTACAAATGTACACAGCGCTCTCTTTGAAAGCTGAATTACGGGACAAGGAAGAGAGTAATTATTGTAATTCCCGTTGGAAGACAAAACTCTGCAAATACAACAAAAATAAAGGCCGCCTGCAGTACCATAATCGGCCTCGATGACTGCCTCCTCTTAAAGCAGTGTTTCTCAACCTGGGGGTCGGGACCCCCATGGGGGTCGCGAGGGGGTGTCAGAGGGGTCACCAAAGACCATCAGAAAACATAGTATTTTCTGTTAGTCATGGGGGTTCTGTGTGGAAAGTTTGGTCCAATTCTATCATTGGTGGGGTTCAGAATGCTATTTTATTGTGGGTGAACTATAAATCCCAACAATTGCAACTTCCAAATGGCAAGGCCTATTTTCTCCAAACTCCACCAGTGTTCACATTTGGGCATATTGAGTATCC
Source organism: Anolis sagrei (assembly GCF_037176765.1). Taxonomy (NCBI): domain Eukaryota; kingdom Metazoa; phylum Chordata; class Lepidosauria; order Squamata; family Anolidae; genus Anolis; species Anolis sagrei. Next base: position 103,840,801 of record NC_090034.1, read on the forward strand.
ATGCCAAGTTTGGTCCAGATCCTTCATTGAGTCCACAGTTGTCTCTGGATGTAGATGAACTACAACTCCAAAATTAAAAGGTCAATGCTCACCAAACCCTTCCAGTATTTTCTCTTGGTCGTGGGAGTTCTGTGTGCCAAGTTTGGTTCAATTCCATCATTGGTGGAGTTCAGAATGCTCTTTTATCCTCAAACTCCAGCAGTGTTCACATTTGGGCAAATTGAGTATTTGTGCCAAGTTTGATCCAGATCCATCATTGCTTGAGTCCACAGTGTTCTCTGGATGTAGGTGAACTACAACTCCAAAAAAACTCAAGGTCAATATCCACCAGACCTTCCCAGCATTTTCTCTTGGTCATGGGAATTCTGTGTGCCCAGTTTGATTCAATTCCATCATTGGTGGAGTTCAGAATGCTCTTTGATTGTAGGTGAACTATAAATCCCAGCAACTACAACTCCCAAATGTTAAAGTCTATGATCCTCAAACTCCAACAGTGTTCACATTTGGGCAAATTGAGTATTTGTGCCAAGTTTGATACAGATCCATCATTGCTAGAGTCCACAGTGTTCTCTGGATGTAGGTGAACTACAACTCCAAAAAACTCAAGGTCAATGTCCACCAGACCTTCCCAGTATTTTCTCTTGGTCATGGGAATTCTGTGTGCCCAGTTTGATTCAATTCCATCATTGGCGGAGTTCAGAAGCCTCTTTGATTTTAGGTGAACTATAAATCCCAGCAACTTCAGCATTACCAAATGACAAAATCAATCACCCCCAACCTCACCAGTATTCAAATTTGAGAGTATTGGGTATTTGTGCCAAATTTGGTCCAGTGACTGAAAATACATCCTGCATATCAGATATTTAGATTACGATTCATAACAGGAGCAAAGTTACAGTTGTGAAGTAGCAACGAAAATAATACTATGGTTGGAGGTCAACACAACATGAGGACCTGTACTAAGGGGTCACGACATTAGGAAGGTTGAGAACCACTGTCTTAAAGGCTTTCTAGTCCTTGCCTTCAACAAATTGCACAGGAGAGGATCTCGCTTTGGCTCTTTGTTTACTTTCTCTGCAGCTGCGTTTCCATTGGTCTTGGTCTCCTTGAGGCCCATCCTCTCCTCTGCCTTGAGGTTTTATATCCCCAATCTTTCCTTTCCCATTTAGAAGGCCCTCCTTGGTTGGCATCCCCAAAAAGAAGGACTCAAATTAAATGCCTATGCATAGAAGTTTGCTCTTCTATTTTGGGCATCTGCAGAATTCAAGATGCAACGGAAGACCGATCTCTCCTGGCATCTGGGAGTTGTAGTTGCTGGGATCACAGGAGCTGTCTTCATAGACTTGTCAGCAGCCTATGATACTGTGAACCACCGCCTCCTCCTGAGAAAAATGTACAATATCACAAAGGACGACCACCTCACCCGCCTCATAGGAAACCTGCTACAAAACAGGAGCTTTTTTGTTGAGTTTCAGGGCCAGAGAAGCAGATGGCGGAAACAGAAGAACGGCCTGCCTCAGGGGAGTGTGCTTGCTCCATCCATGTTCAACATCTACACAAATGACCAGCCACTGCCAGAAGGGACAGAGAGTTTCATCTATGCTGATGATCGTGCCATTACTGCTCAAGCAAGGAGCTTTCAGTTGGTAGAACAGAAGCTTTCCGAAGCTCTAGGTGCTCTTACTGCCTATTACAGGGAAAACCAGCTGATCCCTAATCCATCTAAAACACAGACATGTGCCTTTCATCTCAAGAACAGACAAACATCCCAAGCTCTAAAGATCACCTGGGAAGGAATCCCACTGGAACCTTGCAGCGCACCCAAATACCTCGGAGTCACTCTGGATCGTGCTCTTACCTACAAAAAGCACTGCCTGAACATCAAACAAAAAGTGGATGCCAGAAACAATATCATACGAAAGCTGACTGGCACAACCTGGGGATCACAACCAGATACAGTGAAGACATCTGCCCTTGCGCTACGCTACTCTGCTGCTGAGTATGCATGCCCAGTGTGGAACACATCTCACCATGCTAAAACAGTAGATGTGGCTCTTAATGAGACATCCCGCATTATCACGGGGTGTCTGCGCCCTACACCACTGGAGAAATTACACTGCTTAGCCGATATTGCACCACCTGACATCTGCTGGGAAGTAGCAGCCAATAGTGAAAAGACCAAGGCAGAGACATCTCCAGCCCATCCCTTATTTGGGTATCAGCCAGCACGTCAACGACTTAAATCCAGACATAGTTTTCTAAGATCTACAGAGACACTCGCTGGAACACCTCAGCAAGCGAGAGTCCAAAAGTGGCAGGCTCAAACCCAGAACCTCAATCTGTGGGTGATACCAGACGAGAGACTCCCCCCTGGGCACACAGAGGACTGGGCAACTTGGAAGGCACTGAACAGACTGCGCTCTGGCACCACGAGATGCAGAGCCAACCTTAAGAAATGGGGCCACAAAGTGGAATCCACAACATGCGAGTGCGGAGAAAAGCAAACTACAGACCACCTGCTGCAATGCAACCTGAGCCCTGCCACATACACAATGGAGGACCTTCTTGCAGCAACACCAGAAGCACTCCAAGTGGCCACATACTGGTCAAAGGACATTTAATCAACTGCCAAACTCACAAATTTTGTATTTTCTCTGTTTGTTTGCTTTGTTCTGTTAGAGATGTAATATATTTGACTGGCTACCCTGACACGAGAAATAAAAAAATAAGTTGCTGGGATTTATAGTTCACCTACAATCACAGAACATTCTGAACCCCACCAACGATAGAATTGGGCCAAACCTCCCACACAGAACTCCCAAGTGGGACACAGCAATGCGCGGCAGGGGACGGCTAGTATCTATATAAATTAAAATGTAATGTTCGTTTGTAGGATTAATAGAACTCAAAAACCACAGGGGGAATTAACACCAAATTTGGACACAATACACATATCAGGCCAACAAGTGACCATCACTCATAAAAACACTGAAAAACACAGCAGAAGAGATGTAAAAAGCCAAAAAAAAAGAAGACATTATAATGCATGCACAAAACCACACACACACACACATATATGCAAACACTCATATATACATATATACACAAACATATATATGCACAAAACACATATACACAGAACTGGGCCACAGCAACGCGTGGCAGGGGACGGCTAGTACATAATAATATATAAAATATATAATAATATAATTGCTATAGATCAGCCATCAGAGGTTGATGATTTAACTGATTTTTTTTTTTGGGTCGTGTCAGGAGTGACTTGAGAAACTGCAAGTCACTTCTGGTGTGAGAGAATTGGCCGTCTGCAAGGATGTTGCCCAGGGGACGCCTGGATGATTTGATGTTTTTATCATCTTTGTAGGAGGCTTGTCTCATGTCCCCGCATGAGGAGCTGGAGCTGATAGAGGGAGCTCATCCGCCTCTCCCCGGATTCGAACTGATGATTTAGGGAGGATTGTGAGCGTTCCTGTGACACAAAGTGGGAAATTCAGGTCTGGGAAAGGGTGGTATTCTCTATGAGAAAACTGTCTCGGAAAGTGCAGAGCCTCAATGTGAGTTAGAGGAGCCAGAAGTAGCAACAGCAGATAAGGAATCGAGTGAAGAGCTGAGTGATAAGGAGGGATTCCCAGGAGAAACCACCTGCAGCTATAGAGATCAACAAAGCTCTTTGTTGTCAAAGGCTTTCGCGGCCGGAATCACTGGGTTGTTGTAGGTTTTTTCGGGCTATATGGCCATGTTCTAGAGGCATTCTCTCCTGACGTTTCCCCACTACCTCTGAGGATGCTTGCCATAGATGAGGGTGAAACGTCAGGAGAGAATGCCTCTAGAACATGGCCATATAGCCTGAAAAAACCTATAACAACCCAAAGCTCTTTGTTTATAAATCAGACCTGAAAATAGATCACGTCGCTCTGAGAAATTACATGGGAAAGTTGTGGAGAAAATTCACGGGAGACATAATGCTTTCATGGGTGTCTATTAAACAAGTTGTTTACTTTAAGATCAGTTCAGGCAATGCTGCTTTAAGAGTAAGAAGCGAAGCCTGAGCTCTCTGGTTCCTGATTCAAGCCAAGCCTTGCTTTTGGATTTTAATATCCTGGAAATTTTCTATGTACTCTGGTTCAAGTTTCTACTAGTTATACCAGACAAGCATCCCGAGCTCTGAGGATGGCCTGGGAAGGAATCGAACTGGAGCACTGCAGCACACCTAAATACCTGGGAGTCACTCTGGACCGTGCTCTGACCTACAAGAAGCACTGCCTGAACATCAAGCAAAAAGTGGGTGCTGGAAACAATATCATCCGGAAGCTGACTGGCACAACCTCGGGATCACAACCAGATACAGTGAAGACATCTGCCCTTGCGCTATGCTACTCTGCTGCTGAGTATGCATGCCCAGTGTGGAACACATCTCACCACACCAAAAGAGTGGATGTGGCTCTTAATGAGACATGCCGCATTATCACGGGGTGTCTGCGCCCTACTCCCCTGGAGAAATCACACTGTCTAGCCGGTATTGCACCACCTGACATCCGCTGGGAAGTAGCAGCCTATAGTGAAAGGACCAAGGCAGTGACATCTCCAGCTCATCCCCTGTTTGGGTATCAGTCAGCACGTCAACAACTTAAATCAAGAAATAATTTTCTAAGATGTACAGAGACACTCACTGGAACACCTCAGCAAGCAAGAGTCCAAAAGTGGCAGGTTCAAACCCAGAACCTCAATCAATGGCTGACACCAAATGAGAAACTCCCCCCTGGGCACACAGAAGACTGGGCGACGTGGAAGGCGCTGAACAGACTGCACTCTGGCACCACGAGATGCAGAGCCAACCTTAAGAAATGGGGCCACAAAGTGGAGTCCACGACATGCCAGTGCGGAGAAGAGCAAACCACTGACCACCTGCTGCAATGCAACCTGAGCCCCGCCACATGCACGATGGAGGACCTCCTTGCGGCAACACCAGAGGCACTCCAAGTGGCCAGATACTGGTCAAAGGACATTTAATCAACTACCAACTACCAAGTTTGCAAACTTAGTGTTGTTTGTTTTGTTCTGTTAGAAATGTAATACAATGGTCTGGTTGCCTCTGACATGATAAATAAATAACCTTCTTGCTTGTGGACTTATGCTTTACTTCTGATTTCCGGCTGTTCCTGGACTCTGTCACCTCTGGAACTTTATGAGACATTTGGATTGTTGTTTGGTCGTCACCTGTTGTAAAACCTTTTTGGATGATCTATCTTCCTTTCTTATTTCCTGCTTTTTATATGGTTTACAATAAACTGTTTGTTTGTATTCCTGGACTCTTGTGTGGTGTGGTGGTCACAGGTGTTTCCAGGCCAAACTTGGCACATAGTACCAACTCAGGTGTTTGAGGAGACTGACTCACCGTGGTGGGAGTTCTAGTTTACCCTGCAGCCAGAGAGAACCCTGAATCCCACCAATGATGTATCTAGAGCAGACTTGCCCAACATTACAAACTTTAAGCACTGATGGAGTTTCAGGGGGTTAACCTGGCATGATGGGAGTTGTAGTTCACCTACAACCTTATGCATTGTGTGCAATTAAAAAAAACCCTGACTTTTTCAAATGACCCAGGCAACACCAGGTACCCAAGCTAGTAACAATAGAATATAAAGTCATATTTTCTTCAAAATAATATAAATATATAATACTAGCCGTCCCCTGCCAGGCGTTGCTGTGGCCCAGTCTGGTGATCTGGAAAATAAAGTAATGAGAAAGTGTTGGTTTCTAATAGATGTAATTTCTTTACACTTTTGGGTAAACAGCATTTCTTGCTATTTCTGTGTCAGTGTTGATGTGGAGAGTGTCTGGTTTACCCACTCTGGAACATGCAAGATATCATTGTCCTTCTGTAAGGGTCCCTTTCAAATCTATGATAATATATCTCTCTGTGTGTAAATCATATCTATCTATCTATCAATCTATCTATATCTATGGCTGGAGGGCTCTTTGTCAGGAGGACTTTGATTACGTTTGATTACGAATACTCAACATGCCTAAATATGAACACAGATGGAGTTTGGAGGAAATAGACCTTGACATTTGGGAGTTGTAGTTATTGGGATTTATAGTTCACCTACAATTAAAGAGCATTCTGAACCCCACAAACGACAGAAATGGGGCAAGCTTCCCACACTGAACCCCCATGACAAACAGAAAATACTTAAGGCCATCCAGCCCAACTCTCTTCACCAGGGCAAGAAAATCTAATCAGAGCCCTCCTGACAAAGAGCCATCCAGCCATAGATATAGATAGATTTATATGATTCACACACACACACACACACAGATATAGTATCACAGATTTGAAAGAGACCCTTAAAGAAGGACAATGATATGTTGCATATTCCAGAGTAGGCAAACCAGACACTCTCCACATCAACACTGACAAAGAAACAACAAGAAATACTGTTTACTCACAAGCAGAAAGACATAACATACATTAGAAACCAACACTTTCTCATTACTTGATTTTCCAGATCATCAGACTGGGCCACAGCAACGCCTGGCAGGGGACAGCTAGTAATAAATATTAATATAATAATAATACTATAACCCATCATATAATGCAATGCATAATAGATATAGATAATATAATAAATATAAATATAATAATAATAATACTATAACCCATCACATAATACAATGTATAATAGATATAGATAATATAATATAATAAATATAATAATAACATAAACCATCATATAATTCAATGCATAATAGATATAGATATAATAATTAGTATAAATATAAATATAATAATAATAAAATCTATCATATAATATAATACAATGTATAATAGATACAGATAATATAATAAATATAAATATAAATATAATAATAATACTATAACCCATCATATATAGATAGGCCCTAGCTACCTATCTGACCGCATCTCTGCCTATGAACCCACGAGGAGTTTGAGATCTTCCGGGGAGACCCTGCTCTCGATCCCACCTGCTTCTCAAGCTCGGCTGGCGGGGACGAGAGATAGGGCCTTCTCGGTGGTGGCTCCTCGGCTGTGGAACGCCCTTCCTACGGACATTAGACTAGCACCATCTCTAATGGTATTCCGCAAAAAGGTGAAGACCTGGATGTTTGTGCAGGCGTTTGAGTAATTTAGTGCAATCTGGTAATGGAACATAGGAATGGAACAATGGACGACGAACCTGGACTACGCTTGGATGATGAGAAGATTGGGTACGGTTGTTTTTTGTAATAATTGTGCATTGCATTGTAATTGCTTATTGGTAATTTATGGATAATGTGCTAAGTCAATTGTTATATGTTGTATGGAACCACTGCTGTTTCTACTGTTTTTACTGTTTGTGAACCGCCGTGAGCCGCCTTCGGGCTTGAGATACAGCGGTATAGAAGCAAAGTAAATAAATAAATAAATAAATAAATATAATACAATGCATAGTATAGATAATATATTTAATATAAATATAAATATAATAATAATAATATAATCTATCATATAATACAATGCATAATAGATATAGATAATATAATAAATATAATAATAATAATAATAATCTATCATAAGAAGTGATGAGTGGAGTGCCATCCGCAGGGTTCCGTCCTGGGCCCGGTCCTGTTCAACATCTTTATTAATGACTTAGATGAAGGGCTAGAAGGCATGATCATCAAGTTTGCAGACGGGACCAAATTGGGAGGGAGAGCCAAGACTCCAGAGGACAGGAGCAGAATTCAAAACGATCTTGACAGATTAGAGAGATGATTGGCCAAAACTCACAAAATGAAGTTCAACAGGGACAAAGGCAAGATACTCCACTTTTGCAGGAAAAACGAAATGCAAAGATACAAAATGGGGGACGATGAGGCCTGGCTCGAGAGCAGTACGTGTGAAAAAGATCTTGGAGTCCTCGTGGACAACAAGTTAAACATGAGCCAGGAATGTGATGCGGCGGCAAAAAAAGATAATGGGATTTTGGCCTGCATCGAGAGGAGCCTAGTGTCTAGATCTAGGGAAGTCATGCTCCCCATGCTCTATTCCGCTTTGGTTAGACCACACTTGGAATATTGTGTCCAATTCTGGGCACCACAATTCAAGAGAGATATTGACAAGCTGGAATGCGTCCAGAGGAGGGCGACTAAAATGATCAAGGGTCTGGAGAACAAGCCCTATGAGGAGCGGCTTAAGGAGCTGGGCATGTTTAGCCTGAAGAAGAGAAGGCTGAGAGGAGATATGATGAGAGCCATGTATAAATATGTGAGAGGAAGCCACGGGGAGGAGGGAGCGAACATTGCGACTAGGACGCAAGGGAAAAATGGCTTCAAACTTCAAGAGAGGAGATTCCATCTGAACATGAGGAAGAACTTCCTGACTGTGAGAGCCGTTCAGCAGTGGAACTCTCTGCCCCGGAGTGTGGTGGAGGCTCCTTCTTTGGAAGCTTTTAAGCAGAGGCTGGATGGCCATCTGTCAGGGGTGATTTGAATGCAATATTCCTGCTTCTTGGCAGAATGGGGTTGGACTGGATGATTGCCCATGAGGTCTCTTCCAACTCTTTGATTCTATGATATAATACAATGTATAATAGATATAGATAATATAAGATCATAAATATAATAATAATAATACTATAACCCATCATATAATACAATATACAGGTAATGCTATGGGAGGGGAGGAGGTGTGCCTACTACTTCCGCCTTTGGCCCCGCCCCCTGGCCCTGTGACTCCTCCCCCTCTCCGACCACGCCCCCTAACCACGTGGCTCCGCCCCTGTCGCGACAGGCCCCGCCCCTCGGCCCTCCCGGTCGCGACACTCACGCCTTCGGCCACGACGCTCCACCGGCCGGGCTCTGAGGCGGCCCCCGCGGCTAGTTCCAGCCAGGCGGCCCCGAAGACGAAGAAAAGGAGCCGCGGCGGGAGAGGCCGACCCGTCGCCGCCATCCTCTTCCGGAACCGGGAAATCACGTGGGGCGGCTGGGGCGGGGCCTTAGCGAGGGGGCGTGGCTGCGCGACGTTTGCGCGTCTCTAGCCACGCCCACCGCGCCGTGCGTCACCATAACTCTCTCTTAGGGACCGTCGTCAAAGAGACAACCCACGGTGAAGAACGAAACAGCGTCAGTGTCGCTTTCCTTCCTTAAGCCCCGCCCACATTTTGGCATATTCCTCTTTCATTGGCTCGCTCTAGGGAGTGTGTGCAAAGAGGTAACCACGGATAGGAACGAAAAGGGGAAGAGAGGGCATCTTTTGCATCTTGCTGCAAAATGAATGCATTTGGAGTACTATTTCCAATATATTTTTAGTACAGCACAATATTAGTATTATATATTATATTATAAGTAGTATTATAGATAATATCTAATGCATTATTAGTACAGCATAATATTAGTATTATATATTATACTATATTATATTATAAGTAGTATTATAGATAATATCTAATACATTATTAGTATAGTATAATATTAGTATTATATATTATACTGGGGGGCCACCACCGAGAAGGCTCTGTCCCTCGTCCCTGCCATTGTAAGTAGTATTATAGATAATTATAGATAATATCTAATACATTATTAGTACAGCATAATATTAGTATTTTATATTATATTATATTATATTATATTATATTATATTATAAGTAGTATTATAGATAATATCAAAACATTATATTATAAGTAGTGTTATAGATACTATCTAATACATTATTAGTATAGCATAATATTAGTATTATATATTATGCTGGGGGGCAACCACCAAGAAAGTCCTGTCCCTCGTCCCTGCCATTGTAAGTAGCATTATAGATAATTATAGATAATATCTAATACATTATTAGTACAGCATAATATTAGTATTTTATATTATATTATATTATAAGTAGTATTATAGATAATATCAAAACATTATATTATAAGTAGTGTTATAGATACTATCTAATACATTATTAGTATAGCATGATATTAGTATTGTATATTATACTGGGGGGCCACCACCGAGAAGGCCCTGTCCCTCGTCCCTGCCAAGTGTGTTTGAGACAAAGTAGTATTATAGATAATATCTAATACATTATTACTCTATTTATCACTATTTATTATTTACAGCATTTATATTCCGTAACGTTAGTATATAATATAATATTTTATACTAATATAATATTTGTATACCATATATAATATTATTATGTTATAAAATATAATCTATTATATAATATATACAATATATTCCATAATATTAGTATAATATTCCATAATGTCAGTATAGCACAATATTAGTATTATATATTATACTCTATTATATTTTAAGAAATATTATAAATAATATCTAATATATTATTAGTATAACATGATATTAGTATTATATATTATACTGTATTATACAATATATTTTAGTACAGCATAATATTAGTATTTTATATTATATTGTAAGTAGTATTATAGATAATATCTAATACATTTTTAGTATAGCATAATATTAGTATTATATATTATATTGTAAGTAGTGTTATAGATAATATCTAATACATTATTAGTATAGTATAATATTAGTATTTTATATTATATTGTATTATACAATATATTTTTAGTACAGCATAATATTAGTATTTTATATTATACTATATTGTAAGTAGTATTATAGATAATATCTAATAAATTTTTAATATAGCATAATATTAGTATTATATATTATACTGTATTATATTTTAAGTAATATTATAAATAATATCTAATATATTATTAGTATAACATGATATTAGTATTATATATTATACTGTATTATACAATATATTTTAGTACAGCATAATATTAGTATTTTATATTATATTGTAAGTAGTATTATAGATAATATCTAATACATTTTTAGTATAGCATAATATTAGTATTATATATTATACTATATTATATTATAAGTAGTATTATAAATAATATATAATATATTATTAGTATAACATGATATTTGTATTATATATTATACTGTATTATACAATATATTTTTAGTACAGCATAATATTAGTATTTTATATTATATTATATTGTACATTATAAGTAGAGCATAATATTAGTATTATATATTATACTGTATTATATTATAAGTAGCATTATAGATAATATCTAATACATTATTACTCTATTTATCATTATTTATTATTTATAGTATTTATATTCCATAATGTTAGTATATAATATTATATTATATACTAATGTAAAATTGGTATATTATATATAACATTATTATGTTATAAAATATAATCTATTATATAATATATACAATATCCATAGTATTAGTATAATATTCCATAATATCAGTATAGCACAATATTAGTATTATATATTATAGTGTATTATATTATAAGTAATATTATAAATAACATTTAATATATTATTAGTATAAGTATTATATATTATACTGTATTATATTATAGATAATATCGAATACATTATTAGTATAGCATAATATTAGTATTATATATTATACTGTATTATATTCTAAGTAGTATTATAGATAGTATCTAATATATTAGTATAGCATAATACTAGTAGTATATATTCTGTGTTATATTGTAAGTATTATAGATAATATCTAATATATTATAAGTAGAGCATAATATTAGTATTATATATTACACTGTATTATATTATAAGTAGCATTATAGGTAATATCTAATATATTATTAGTATAGCATAGTATTATAAAGGAAGAGGGGCCGACCAAGGGAAGATGGATGGATGGCATCCTTGAAGTGACTGGACTGACCTTGAAGGAGCTGGGGGTGGTGACGGCCGATAGGGAGCACTGGCGTGGGCTGGTCCATGAGGTCACGAAGAGTCGGAGACGACTGAACGAATGAACAACAAGTATTAGTATTATAAATTATACTGTATTATAGTATTATAAATAATATCTAATATTATAATAATGCTGGGGAAAGTGGAAGGTAAAAGGAAGAGGGGCCGACCAAGGGCAAGATGGATGGATGGCATCCTTGAAGTGACTGGACTGACCTTGAAGGAGCTGGGGGTGGTGACGGCCGACAGGGAGCTCTGGCGTGGGCTGGTCCATGAGGTCACGAAGAGTCGGAGACGACTGAACGAATGAACAACAAGTATTAGTATTATAAATTATACTGTATTATATTATAAGTAGTATTATAAATAATATCTAATATTATAATAATGCTGGGGAAAGTGGAAGGTAAAAGGAAGAGGGGCCGACCAAGGGCAAGATGGATGGATGGCATCCTTGAAGTGACTGGACTGACCTTGAAGGAGCTGGGGGTGGTGACGGCCGACAGGGAGCTCTGGCGTGGGCTGGTCCATGAGGTCACAAAGCATAATACTAGTATTATATATTGTACTGTATTATATTAAAAGTAGTATTATAGATAATATCAAGTATATTATTAGTATAGCAGAATATTAGTATTATATTTTATACTGTATTATAAGTAATATTATAAATAATATCTAATATATTATTAGTATAACATGATATTATTATATATTATACTGTATTATAAGTACTATTATAAATAATATCTAATATATTATTAATATAACATGATACTATTATATATTATACTGTATTATAAGTAATATTATAAGTGTCTAAGATATTATTAGTAAAACATAATTTTAGTATTGTATATTACTAAAAGCATAACATTAGTATTACATATTATTGCGTTATATTTTTACATTGCAATATTATTAGTAATATTATATCTATTAGTATTATTACATTACAATGTTATTCTTTCTATATATTATTATATTAGGTTACAATATTATTAATATTGTATAGTATGTATACTATATTATTATTATATGTTATGTAAATAGACTTGGAGAAAGTGGAAGGGAAAAGGAAGAGGGGCCGACCAAGGGCAAGATGGATGGTGACTGGACTGACCTTGAATGAGCTGGGGGTGGTGACAGCCGACAGGGAGCTCTGGCGTGGGCTGGTCCATGAGGTCACGAAGAATCGGAGACGACTGAACGAATGAACAACAACATTATATGTTATGTAAATAGACTTGAGTCTTCTCTGCCAAAGAGTCCCAGGATTCTATGTAACGAAGGCATTGGAAGTTAAACCGGAATCAAACTGCATCAGTTCCACAGTGTAGATGCACCCCCTTGGAGTCATATTTCCTGCAACTGGGTGTGTCTTCCCCTTTCCTTTCTCTGGGGCCTTGACACAGAAGCATTCCTTTGATCTGAATCAGACTGGCCTGGGATTCTTTCTCGGCCTCTGGAGCTGAAGATCCTTTTCATCCCAAACTGGCAAAGCAGGTTCAAAACCAGGAAGAGCTGCAAGAAATATATATATATTTGCAAAAGATCAATGGAGCAAGACCTTTCTCCGCCTTAGATAAACTATGGGATTAGCGCTTCTTTAGTGAGAAGGGAAACAGAGGATGGGCCCCTTTCTACACCAGCATATAAAATCCAGAGTATCTGCATTGAACTGGATTATTTGGCAGTGTAGACTAGACATTAGCCAATTTATACCCTCCAGGAGTTTTGGACTTCAACTCCCACAATTCCTAACAGCCAGTAGGCTGTTAGGAATTGTGGGAGTTGAAGTCCAAAACTTCTGGAGGGACCCAGTTTGCCCATTCCAGTTGTAGAACTACAACTCCCAGGATTCAGTACTAGCCGTCCCCTGCCACATGTTGCTGTTGCCCACATGGGGGATCTGTGTGGGAGGTTTGGCCCAGTTCTATCGTTGTTGGGGTTCAGAATGTTCTGTGATTGTAAAAAGGTAAAGGTAGTCCCCTGACATTAAGTCCAGTCATGTCTGACTCTGGGGTGTGGTGCTCATCTCCATTTCTAAGCCGAAGAGCCAGCGTTGTCCGTAGACACCTCCAAGGTCATGTGGCCGGCATGACTGCATGGAGCGCCGTTACCTTCCAGCCAGAGCGGTACCTATTGATCTACTCACATTTGCATGTTTTCGAACTACTAGGTTGGCAGAAGCTAGGGCTGACAGCGGAAGCTCACGCCGCTCCCCAGAATCGAACCTGCGACCTTTCGATCAACAAGCTCAGCAGCTCAGTGCTTTAACCCAGTGGTGAACTATAAATCCCAGCAACTACAACTCCCAAATGTCAAGATTCTATTTTTCCCAAACTCTACCAGTGTTCTCATTTGGGCATATTGAGTATTCGTGTAGAGTTTGGTCCAGATCCATCATTGTTTGAGTGCACAGTGATCTCTGGATGTAGATGAACTACAACTCCAAAACCACAACTCCAAAGGATGTAGGTGAACTACAACTCCAAAGGACACTACCCATCAAACCCTTCCAGTATTTTCTGTTGGTCATGGGAGAACTGTGTGCCAAGTTTGGTTCAATTCAATCGTTGGTGGGGATCAGAATGCTCTTTGATTGTAGGTGAACCGTGAATCCCAGCGACTACAACTCCCTAATCTATTTCCTCCAAACTCCATCTGTGTTTATATTTGGGCATATTGAGTGCTTGTGCCAAGTTTGGTCTAGATCCATCATTGTTTGAGTCCACAGTGCTCTCTAGATGCAGGTGAACTACAACTCCCAAACTCAACTACAACTCACCAAACCCTTCTAGTATTTTCTGTTGGTCATGGGACTTATGTGTGCCAATTTTGGTTCAATTCCATCATTGGTGGGGTTCGGAATGCTCTTTGATTGTAGGTGAACTATAAATCCCAGCAACTACAACTGCCAGGTGACAAAATCAATTTTTGAGTGAAGAACATACATTGGGTTATTAGGTGTCTTGTGTCCAAATTTGGTGTCAATTCCCCCAGTGGTTTTTGAGTTCTGTTAAACCCACAAACGAACATTACATTTTTATTTATATAGATATATGTCCCCCCCTCTCTCTATATATATACACATACACACACATTCACACATTATATACGTGTGTGTGTGTGTGTGTGTGTGTGTGTATTATATATATATAGGTGACATCTATATAAATGTGTGGGAGTTGAAGTCCAAAACTCCTGGGCATCTCTGGGAGTTGTACTTTGCAATCGTTGGTGGAGAAGGTGAACAGCCTTGTCAAACTACAACTCTCGGGGAATGCCGTGATAGTCAAACTACAACTCCCAGGGGTGCCATAACAAGATACAACTCTCAAGGATGCCATAACACTCAAACTACAACTCCCAGGGGTACACCTCTCAAGGATGCCATAACACTCAAACTACAACTCCCGGGATGCCATAACAAGATACAACTCTCAAGGATGTTATAACACTCAAACTACAACTCCCAGGGGTACACCTCTCAAGGATGCCATAACACTCAAACTACAACTCCCAGGGGTACACCTCTCAAGGATGCCATAACACTCAAACTACAACTCCCGGGATGCCATAACAAGATACAACTCTCAAGGATGTTATAACACTCAAACTACAACTCCCAGGGGTACACCTCTCAAGGATGCCATAACACTCAAACTACAACTCCCGGGATGCCATAACAAGATACAACTCTCAAGGATGCCATAACACTCAAACTACAACTCCCTAGATTCCAAAACGCTCAAACTACAACTTCTAGGGATGCCATAACAAGCTACAATTCTCAAGGATGTTATAACACTCAAACTACAACTCCCGGGATGCCATAACAATCGAACTGCAACTCGCTAGATGCCAAAATGCTCAAACTACAACTCCTAGGGATGCCATAACAAGCTACAACTCTCAAGGATGCCATAACACTCAAACTACAACTCCCGGGATGCCATAATAATAAAACTACAACTCCCAGGGACGCCATAACAAGCTACAACTTTCAGGGATTCCCTAACAGTCAAATTACAACTCCAAGAAACTAAAATTACAGCTTCCAGAGATGCCATTACAAACTAGTAACTCCCAGGGAATACCGTAACAGTCAAACGACAAGTCCTAGGGATGCCATAACATGCTACAACTCTCAAGGATGCCATAACACTCAAACTACAACTCCCTAGATTCCGAAATGCTCAAACTACAACTTCTAGGGATGCTATAACAAACTACAACTCTCAAGGATACCATAACACTCAAACTATAACTCTCAGAGATGCCATAACATTCAAAATACAACTTTTGAGGATGTCATAACAGTCAAACTACAACTCCCATGATGCCAGAAATGCCACAACTCTTAGGATACCTTAACAGTCAAACGACAACTTCCAGGATGCCATAATACTCAAACCACAACTCCCAGGGATGCCATAACAGTCAAACTACATTTCTTGGGGACGCCATAACAATCAAATTACAACTCCCTAGATGCCAAAATTCTCAAACTACAACTCCTAGGGATGCCATAACAAGCTACAACTCTCAATAATGCCATAACACTAAAACTACAACTCCCGGTATGCCATAACAGTCAAACTACATCTCTCGGGGACACCATAACAGTCAAACGACAACTCTCAGGGATGCCCTAACAGCCAAACTACAAATCCCAGAAAGTCAAATTACAACTCCCAGGGATGCCATAGGAAACTACAATTCCTGGGATTCCACCACAGTCAAACTACCACTCCTAGGGGGTCAAAAAACTGCATTAATTCTACAGTGTGCAAACTTGGGCCCTCCAGGGGGTTTTGGACTCCAACTCCCACAATTCCTAACAGCCTACCGGCTGTTAGGAATTGTGGGAGTTGGAGTCCAAAAACCCCTGGAGGGCTCAAGTTTGCCTATACAAGCTTGAGAAGGGAAGGAATGATAACCGGCGGGCGCTAGGACCCCGCGGGAGCCTAGGGAAGGCCTTCCCTCCGCAGTGCCTGCCTGCCTGCCTTCCTCTCGGGCGTGGTGGATCCCGCAGCAGTCGATTCCTCGGAAAGGAAGCCAGCCCGCCCGGAAAGGAAGAAGAAGCAGCAACCAAGAGCCTCTCGTAATCGGGTAAGCGAGGAGAAAGGGAAAGATCCCACACCCTTAACCACATTTTCCCTCTCCTCCAGTTGGGATCTATAGATCTCCTAAGGGATCCCCTCCCATGAGAGTAGAAGAAGGAAGGAAGGAAGGAATCCACTTCCTCTGCTGGGCCCCAATTCAAGTCTCCCTTCCCTTATTTTTTTAAGAGATCATGGGATCTTATTCCTTCCCTTTTATGATTATTTTCATATATATTTTAAAATAGGGATCCCATTGGGATCCTTTTTTCCCATCCACTTTGGAGCCTCTTGCTGGGATCTTTATTCTCTCCCCCCCCCCTCCCCACACGTTGCTACTTTCGGCTATAAAACTCCGTGCCAAGTTTCTAAGAGATCTTTTCCTCCCTTTTCGCTCAAGATCTAGTGGATCCACTGGATCCCTTATTCTCTCCCCCCCCTCCCCACACGTTGCTACTTTCCGCTATAAAACTCCGTGCCAAGTTTCTAAGAGATCTTTTCCTCCCTTTTCGCTCAAGATCTAGTGGATCCACTGGATCCCCATAGGGGGGTGTCTACTGGATCAAACTTTCAAGAGAGATCTCTGTTCCCCCTCTACTGGTGCCTCCCTTTCACTCCAACTCTTCTGTACCCATATGGGATCCACTGCATCTCCGTGGGTCAACTGGATCCAGTTCCTTTTTTCAAATGGCCGACTGTGTATACTGCCCTGAGTCGCCTTCAGGCTGAAATGGGCGGGATAGAAATAATGCAGATAAATAAATAATGAAGCCAGATCTACTGGACCAAGTTTTAAAGAGATTTTCGTACCCCTCTGCTGGTTCCTCCCATTTCGCTCCAGACCTACTGGATCTATATGATCCGCAGGATTTCTATGGGGGTCCACTGCATTCAGTTCTTTTCAATGAAACCCACAGATCAAGTTTAAAAGAGATGTTGCCCCCTTTTGCTTCAGATCCACAGGATCTCCACAAGATCTTCATGGGATCCACTTGATCTCCATAGGTCAGCTGTATCCAGTTCTTTTTTCCAATGAAGCCAAATCTACTGGATCAAGTTTCAAAGAATTATTTGCTCCCCTCTACTGGTCCCTTCCTTTTTGCCCCAGATCAACTGGTTCTATATGGGATCCACTGGATCTCCACATGGTCCATTGGATCCAGTTCTTTTTCCAAGGAAACCCATGGATCTACTGGATCGACTTTCAAATAGATGGTCCTTCTTTTGCTCCAGCACAACTGGATCTCCACGGGGTCTCCACGGGATCAACTGGATCCCCATGGGATCAACTGGATCCCCATGGGATCAGCTGTATACCGTTCTTCTTCTAAGGGATTGCCCCCATGTATTATTTTTTTCATTGCTTCCGTTCCTCCCTTCCCTTCTGCTTCCTCTTCCTGGATCTTTTTTTGATCTAACACGCCCATTGAGAGAGATCTGAAAGGGGGCATCTACACTGTAGAGCTAATGCGGTTTTGGCACCTCTTGGGCTGCCATGGTTCAAGGCTATGGAATCCTGGGAGTTGTCATTTTGGAATTATTATTGATAGGATTATAATTGTGATCAATAGAATAATTACTAGAATTATTATTGTTATTATTAGAATTATTATTACTCTATTAATAGATTAATAATAATAATAATAATAATAATAATAATAATAGAGTTATTATTACCTATACCCAGCTTTCTCTCTCCACCAAACTACAACTCCCAGGATGACATAGCATTAGTACATTATTACTACCTTGAATCTACTTTGGATCACCATAAGCAGGATCTACACATTGCAGAATCGATGCAGATTCATATCCCTTGAATGATCATGAATCAATGTTAGGGATCCCGGGGATTTGCAATTTGCACCGTTTTGCAGAAAGGCTCCAGAGGCCTTGCAAAATGACAACTCCCAGGAATCCAGAGCAGTGAGTCAGGGCAGCTCAAGTGGTATCAAACTGCAGTGAGTCCCCCTGGTGAGACAGGGTGGAATATAAATAAAGTTTTATTATTGTTGTCCAGTGTGGATGGATCCTTGGCAGAAAATCCTACAGAAAAAAACCCTGCAGATCCCATTTTTTTCTGCAAAGTTGCCATATAATTTTGGAACGAGGAACTGGCCAAACAGAGAGGAATCTGTTGCCAATAAAAAGCAATTAGGGAATTGGAAGCATCTTACTTCCAAATGCCAGAACCCCCTTTGGGGTAGAAGAAAGGGCGCATTTACACTGGTTTCTAATTACTCTTGTTCTTTCCCAACCGCATATTAATGCCAGCTTATTATTATTATTATTATCCCCTTTTTTCCCCTCCCAACCGACTAAACCACCTGTTCCTATTCATTCCTAGTTTTCTGCTTCGATGGACATGTTCCAAAGTAAAGCTCAATGCAAACGGTGTGCAAACACTTGTGTTTTCTTTGTGTGTGGGAGAGACAGTCATTGTAATTACACCGGATGATTTCCTTGTCTTGCAATGCTTGTGCTTTGAACACGAGGCTCTGAAATTCCACCTATGAGATCCATTATTATTATTATTATTATTTTACTGACACCACAGTATGTCACAGTAAACTTCATCTATATGCTGGATTTTGTATATTATTATTATTATTATTATTATTATATTTATTAGTAGCTTGGGTACAAAATGCATAAGGTTATTATATTATTATTATTATTATTATTATTATTATTATTATTATTTTACTGACACCACAGTATGTCACAGTAAACGAAACCTATATGCTGGATTTTGTATATTGTTATTTATATTATTATTATTAATATTATACTTTATTATTATTATTATACTGACATCACAGTATTATATTATACTATATATTATTATTTATATTATTATTATTATTATTATATTTATTAGTAGCTTGGGTACAAAATGCATAAGGTTATTATATTATTATTATTATTATTATTATTTTACTGACACCACAGTATGTCATAGTAAACGAAACCTATATGCTGGATTTTGTATATTATTATTTATATTATTATTATTAATATTATACTTTATTATTATTATTATACTGACATCACAGTATTATATTATACTATATATTATTATTTATATTATTATTATTATTATTATTATTAGTATTATTATTTATTAGTAGCTTGGGTACAAAATGCATAAGGTTATTATTGTTATTATTGTTGTTATTATTGTTGTTGTTATTATTATTATGACACCACAGTATGTCACAGTAAATGAGATCTATATGCTGGATTTTATATATTATTTTTATTATTTATATTATTATTAATAATATTATACTATATTATTATTATTATTATTATTATTATTATTATTATTATACTGACGCCACAGTATGTCACAGTAAACTAGATCTGTATGCTGGATTTTGTATATTATTTTTATTATTTTCATTTTTATTATACTATATATTATTATTTATATTATTATTTATAATTTCATATATTATTATTATTTATTAGTAGCTAGGGTAAAAAATGCATAAGGTTATTATTATTATTATTATTATTATTTTACTGACACCACAGTATGTCACAGTAAATGAGATCGATATGCTAGATTTTGTATATTATTATTATTATTATTATTATTATTATTATTATACTGACACCACAATATGTCACAGTAAACGAGATCTATATGCTGGATTTTGTATATTATTTTTAATTTTTAGGATTATTTATATTATTTATATTATTATTTATAATTCATATATTATTATTATTTATTAGTAACTTGGGTACAAAATGCATAAGGTTATTATTATTATTATTATTATTATTTTACTGACACCACAGTATATCACAGTAAATGAGATCTATATGCTGGATTTTATATATTATTTTTATTATTTTTATTATTATTAATATTATACTATATTAATATTATTATACTGACACCACAGTATGTCACAGTAAACGAGATCTATATGCTGGATTTTATATATTATTTTTATTATTTATATAATAACTAGCTTGGGGACCCGGCGTTGCCCGGGTTATTAGAGAAAGTGGGTAATGGCGGTTCTGTATGCCAAGTTTGGTCTTTATTGGTCTTTGGATAATGGCAGCATTATTTTCAGGAAGTGAGTGAAGGTACTTGAAGTCCCATCATCCATGGGCCATCCTCCTACAAACAGCAGCAGGATATAGAGTGGGTCATGGGGGCTTTGTGTGCCAAGTTTGGACTTTATCAGTCATTAGATGAGGGTGGCAGTGGTGTCAGTAAGTGAGTGAAGGTATTGCAAGTCCCATCATCCAAAGTCCATCCCCTTTCAAATTGCAGCAGGATGTAGAGTGGATCATGGGGGCTCTGTGTGTCAAGTGTGGTCTTGATTGGTCATTAGAAGGGGGTTGCAGCAATCTTTGGAAGGGAGTGGAGGTACTTGAAGTCCCATCATCCATGGTCTGTCCTCCTCCAAACTGCACCAGGATGTAGAGTGGGTCATTGGAGCTCCATGTGGCAAGTTTAGTCTTGATTAGTCATTGGCGAGGGTCTCAGTGGTCTCAGGAGGTGAGCAACGGTACTGCAAGTCCCATCATCCATCTCCAAAGTTTTCCAAATAACTCCAGGACGTAAAGTGGGTCATGAGAGGTCTATGTGCCAAGTTTGGTGTTGATCCGTCATTGGATGAGGTTTGCAGAGATCTCAGAATGTGAGTGAAGGTACTGGAAGTTCCATCATCCATGGTCCACCCTTCTCCAAAACTGCAGCAGGATGTAGAGTGGGTCATGGGGGCTCTGTGTGCCAACTTTGGTCTTGATTGGTCATTAGATGAGTTTTGCAGTAGTCTTGGATAGTGGAGGTACTTGAAGTCCCATCATCCATGGTCTGTCATCCTCCAAACTGCTCCAGGATGTAGAGTGGGTCATTGAAGCTCCATGTGCCAAGTTTAGTCTTGATGAGTCATTGGCGAGGGTCTCAGTGGTCTCAGGAAGTGAGTGAAGTGACTGCAAGTCCCATCATCCATTGTCAAATTCTTCCAAACCGCACCAGGATGTAGAGTGAGTTATGCAGGCTCTCTGTGTAAATTGTGGTCCTGATCCATCATCGTTGGCAGTTGTAATGGTCTTAGGAAGGGAGTGCAGGTAATGCAAGTTCCATCATCCATGGTGCATCCTCCCTCAAACTGCACCTGGATGTAGAGTGCGTCATGGAGACTCAGTGTGCCAAGTTTGGTATTTATCAGTAATTGGATGAGGGTTGCAGTGGTCTGAAGAATTGAGCAGTGGTACTGCAAGTCCCATAATCCACGGTCCATCTCGGCCAAACCACACCAGGACGTAAAGTGGGTCATGAGAGGTCTCTGTGTGAAATTTGGTCCTGATCAGTCATTGGATAAGGTTAACAGCGGTCTCAGAATGTGTGTGGTGGTACTGCAAGTCCCATCATCCATGGTTCATAGTCCTCCAAACTGCAGTAGGATGTAGAGTGGGTGATGGGGGCTCTGTGTGCCTATTTCGGTCTGTATTGGGAGTGTTCTGACCCAGCCCCCGGCCTTTCCTTTCCTCTCTTTCTCATCTCGGAATGTTGGAATTGAGGCTGGCCAATCAGAGACCATATGCAAATTTCCTTCTCATGACTCCGTTTCTGTCATGAACTCTTTTCTCCACCAGGGGCTCCTCTTGAAGCTGGCCAATCAGAGACCATATGCAAATAGCACCGCTGCCCAGCCAATCGGAATGTTGGAACTTTCTGGCTGGCCAATCAGAACGCTGGCACATACACCGTCCGCCCTCCGCCCTCCACAATTCCTCTGTCCGATACAAACACTCTTCTTTATTATATATATAGATTATTAATAATATTATACTATTTATTATTATTATTATTATTATTATTCGACACCACAGTATGTCACAGTAAACGAGATCTGTATGCTGGATTTTGTATATTATTTATATTATTATTAATAATACTATACTATATTATTATTATTATTATTATTATTATTATTATTATAGTGGCACCACAGTATGTCACAGTAATCTAGATCTATATGCTGGATTTTGTATACTTATTATTATTATTATTATTATTATTATACTATTTATTGTTATTTGTATTATTATTTATATTATTATTTATAATTTCATATATTATTATTATTTATTAGTAGCTTCGGTACAAAATGCATAAGATTATTATTATTATACTGACACCACAGTATGTCACAGTAAATGAGATCTATATGCTGGATTTTGTATATTATTATTATTATTTATATTATACTATATATTGTTATTTATATTATTATTTATATTATTATTTATAATCTCATATATTATTATTTATTAGTAGCTAGGGTACAAAATGCATAAGGTTATTATTGTTATTATTATTATTATTATTATTATTTTGACACCACAGAATGTCACAGTAAATGAGATCTATATGCTGGATTTTGCATATTATTTTTATTATTTTTATTATTATTATTTATATTGTACTATATATTATTATTTATATTATTATTTATAATTTCATATATTATTATTATTATTTATTAGTAGCTAGGGTACAAAATGCATAAGGTTATTATTGTTATTATTATTGTTATTATTATTGTTATTATTATTATTTTGACACCACAGAATGTCACAGTAAATGAGATCTATATGCTGGATTTTGTATATTATTTTTATTATTTTTATTATTATTATTTATATTGTACTATATATTATTATTTATATTATTATTTATAATTTCATATATTATTATTATTATTTATTAGTAGCTAGGGTACAAAATGCATAAGGTTATTATTGTTATTATTATTGTTATTATTATTGTTATTATTATTATTTTGACACCACAGAATGTCACAGTAAATGAGATCTATATGCTGGATTTTGTATATTATTTTTATTATTTTTATTATTATTATTTATATTATACTATATATTATTATTTATAATTTCATATATTATTATTATTATTTATTAGTAGCTTGGGTACAAAATGCATAAGGTTATTATTGTTATTGTTATTATTGTTATTATTATTATTATTTTACTGACACCACAATAATACCCAAGCTACTAATAAATAATAATAATATATGAAATTAAAAATACTAATATAAATAATAATATATAGTATAATATTAATAATAATAATATACAAAATCCAGCATATAGATCTAGTTTACTGTGACATACTGTGGTGTCAGTAAAATAATAATAATAATAATAATAATAATAATAACCTTACAAAGTCCATAAGGTTATGGGTGAACTACAACTCCCGTCATGCCAAGTTAACCCCGAGAAACTCCCATCCATACGTAAAGTTTGTTACGTTGGGCAAATTTGCACCAGATGCATAACATTGTGGGTGAACTACAATGTTTTAAATTTTATCCTGATGCTTTTAGGTTAAGCTGCTTTGAATCCCCTTTGGGAGAGATAAAGTGGGGTATAAATATAAAATATTATATAAATATATATATATAAAATATATAAATATAATATAGATATAATAATAATAGTCTCCTTTGGGAGAGATAAAGCGGGGTATAAATATAAATATAATATATAATATATATATTATATCAAATATAAATGTAATATAAATACAATAATAATAGTCTCCTTTGGGAGAGATAAACTGGGATATAAAATATAATATAAAATATACATATAATATAAATATAATATAATAATAATATTAATAATAATAATAGACAATAGTACATTGGGTGTTTGTAGCATTACTTCAAATGCAATATTTCTATGTGTCCAAAGCATCTGCACTGTTGAATTAATGCAGTTTGAACACAGTTTGATCACACTTTAACTTAGAGCTATGGGATCCTGGGAGATGTAGTTTCCCAACATTTTTCGCCATCTCTTGCAAACTACACCTTCCAGGATTCCATAGCAGTTAAAGTGGGATCAAACTGCGTTAACTCTGCGGTGTAGACGCACCCCAAGATGCAGGTATATTAAACGGATGTTGCAATTGGATCATCTTTTATTTCCTTTTAGACCATCTGTGCCAACTTTGAATCTTTAAGAGTCTAGAGATGTTCCTGGTGAAAAACTTCCTTGGAGGTGGAGGAGGAGGAGGCGGTGGCGGAGGCGGGAACATCAACATCGGCAATGTGATTGGCGGGTTTTTGAGTGGTGGCGGAGGAGGAGGCGGTGGTGGAGGAGGGGGCGGAGCCATGGGAATCCTGGGCGGAGTCATCAGCGCCATCAGGTGAGTGTATGTTATTCAGGATTGGAGGAATATGCATGCTTTCTTGGATCTGCACTGTAGAATAAATGCAGTTGGACACCTTTTGAACTATATATTGATATATACATACAGGGAGTGGGACTAGATGAACTTTGGGATCCCTTCCGACTCTGATTCTTTGATGGACTGATATACATACATACATACATACATACATAGAGACAGGGCGTTGGACTAGATGGCCTTAGGAATTATAATTCTGTGATTTGATGATAGATATAGATATGGATATGGATACATAAGTATATAGATACAGGAAGTTGGACTAGATGGCCTTTGGGATCCCTTCCAACTGTGATTCGATCTTATTTATTTGTCGTGTCACATTAACCAGACCATTGCATTACATTTCTAACAGAACAAAGCAAACAAACAGATAAAATACAACATTTGTGAGTTTGGTAGTTGATTAGATGTCCTTTGACCAGTACCTGGCCCCTTGGAGTGACTCTGGTGTTGCTGCAAGAAGGTCCTCCCTTGTGCATATGGCAGAGCTCAGGGTGCATTGCAGCATGTGGTCTGGGGTTTGCTCTTCTCCGCACTCACATGTCGAGGATTCCACTTTGTGGCCCCATTTCTAAAGGTTGGCTCTGCATCTCGTGGTGCCAGAGCGCAGTCTGTTCAGCGCCTTCCAAGTCGCCCAGCCTTCTGTGTGCCCAGGGGGGAGTCTCTCATTTGGTATCCGCCATTGGTTGAGGTGCTGGGTTTGAGCCTGCCACTTTTGGACTCTCACTTGCTGAGGTGTTCCAGAGAGTGTCTCTGTAAATCTTAGAAAACTATTTCTAGATTTAAGTCGTTGACGTGCTGGCTGATACCCAAACAAGGGATGAGCTGGAGATGTCTCTGCCTTGGTCCTTTCACTATTGGCTGCTACTTCCCGGCGGATGTCAGGTGGTACAATACTGGCTAAGCAGTGTAATTTCTCCAGTGGTGTAGGGCGCAGACACCCCGTGATAATGCGGCATGTCTCATTAAGAGCCACATCTACTGTTTTAGCGTGGTGAGATGTGTTCCACACTGGGCATGCATACTCAGCAGCAGAGTAGCATAGCGCAAGGGCAGATGTCTTCACTGTGTCTGGTTGTGATCCCCAGGTTGTGCCAGTCAGCTTTTGTATGATATTGTTTCTAGCGCCCACTTTTTGCTTGATGTTCAGGCAGTGCTTCTTGTAGGTCAGAGCACGGTCCAGAGTGACTCCCAGGTATTTGGGTGCGCTGCAATGCTCCAGTGGGATTCCTTCCCAGGTAATAATCCTCAGAGCTCGGGGTGCTTGTCTGTTCTTAAGGTGAAAGGCACATGTCTGTGTTTTAGATGGGTTGGGGATCAGCTGGTTTCCCCTGTAATAGGCAGTAAGAGCACCTACAGTTTTTGAGAGCTTCTGTTCCACCATCTCAAAGCTCCCTGCTTGAGCGGTGATGGCACGATCATCAGCATAGATGAAACTTTCCGTCCCTTCTGGCAGTGGCTGGTCATTTGTGTAGATGTTGAACATGGATGGAACAAGCACGCTCCCCTGTGATTCGATGATAGATAAAGATATTACTATAGATACATAAATATATACATGCAGGGAAGGGGAATGGATGGCCTTTGGGATCCAACTCTGTGATTTGATGATACATATAGATAAAGAATCATAGAGTGATAGAGTTGGAAGAGATCATAAGGGCCATCTAGTCCAACCCCATTCTGCCATGCAGGAAAAACACAATCAAAGCGCAAGACTATGGAAATCCTGGGATTTGTAGTTTGGTGAGACCTGAATGGCTCAATGCCTCATAAAACTACAACTCCCTGGAGTGGATTCCATAGTTAAAGTGGTATCAAACTGCACTTACTCTACAATGTAGCTGGGAAACGGGGCAGCTGGTTCAGAAAGATCACGTCTTTGATAATATATTTCTTTGTTTTGTCTCCTTTGATTGACATAATAGTGAAGCAGCAGCTCAATACAACCCGGAGCCTCCGGTAAGTCACCTGCAGGAATGGTTATATTGGAATTTCTTTATCTTTTCTTATGGTATTTGACGAAAGTTACTTGCCCTCCCTCCAAGTGTTTTGGATTGCAACTCCCATCATTCCTAACAGCCTCAGGCCCCTTCCTTTTGCCCCTCAGCCGCTTAAGCGGCTGAGGGGCAAAAGGAAAGGGCCTGAGGCTGTTAGGAATGATGGGAGTTGCAATCCAAAACACCTGGAGGGAGGGCCCAAGTTGGCCCATGCCTGTGTTATAGCAATCAGGTAACTTTGATTCAGTGCATTTTCGTAACATCGCTTCATTGCATCCTGATATGTTTTGGAAGTTTTTGCTCAAGGAGGGAAGGAAGGAAAAGAAAGGAAAAGGTCCGGAGTAAGATACGAGAAGAGGCAAAGAAGAAAGGAGAAGAAAGGGAAGAGAAAGAAAGGAGAAGGGGAGGAATGAAGGAAGAGAAAGAGGAGAGGAAAGCATAAAAAGAAAAGGCAGAGAAATAAAAAAGAAGATAAAGGAAAGGAGGGGGAAGAAAGGAAAGAGAGAAGTGGCAAGGAAAGAAAGAAAAGAAAGGGAAAGAAAGGAAAGGAGAAGGGATGGAAGGAAGGGAAAAGAGAGGGAAGGAGAAGTAGAAGAAGGATGGAGGGATGAATGGATGGAAGGAGAGAGGGAATGAGGGGTGGAGGAGTGAAGAAGAAAGAGAAAGGAAGGAAGGAAAAAGAGAGGGAAGGAGAAGTACAAGAAGGATGGAAGGAGAGAGGGAATGAGGGCTGGAGGAGTGAAGAAGAAAGAGAAAGGAAGGGAGGGAGGAAGGGAGGATAAAGAGTGGGAAGGAGAAGTAGAAAAAGGATGAAAGGAAAGAGAGAATGAGGGGTGGAGGAGTGAAGAAGAAAGAGGAAGGAAGGAAGGAAGGAAGGAAGGAAGGAGAGAGGGAAGGAGAAGTAGAAGAAGGATGGAAGGAGAGAGGGAATGAGGGGTGGAGGAGTGAAGAAGAAAGAGAAAGGAAGGAAGGAAGGAAGGAAGGAAGGAAGGAAGGAAGGAAGGAAAAAGAGAGGGAAGGAGAAGAAGGACGGAAGGATGAATAGATGGAAGGAGAGAGGGAATGAGGGTAGAGGAGTGAAGAAGAAAGATGGAAGGAGACATAGAAGAAGGATGGAAGGATGAATGGATGGAAGGAGAGAGGGAATGAGGGTGGAGTGAAGAAGGAAGGAAGGAAGGAAGGAAGGAAGGAAGGAAGGAAGGAAGGAAGGAAAAAGAGGGAAGGAGAAGTAGAAGGATGGAAAGAGAGAGGGAATGAGGGGTGGAGGAGTGAAGAAGAAAGAGAAAGGAAGGAAGGAAGGAAGGAAAAAGAGGGAAGGAGAAGTAGAAGAAGGACGGAAGGATGAATAGATGGAAGGAGAGAGGGAATGAGGGTAGTGAAGAAGAAAGATGGAAGGAGACGTAGAAGAAGGATGGAAGGATGAATGGATAGAAGGAGAGAGGGAATGAGGGTGGAGTGAAGAAGAAAGAGGAAGGAAGGAAGGAAGGAAGGAAGGAAGGAAGGAAGGAAGGAAGGAAGGAAGAAGAGAGAGAAGGAGAAGTACAAGAAGGATGGAAGGAGAGAGGGAATGAGGGCTGGAGGAGTGAAGAAGAAAGAGAAAGGAAGGGAGGGAGGAAGGGAGGATAAAGAGTGGGAAGGAGAAGTAGAAAAAGGATGAAAGGAAAGAGAGAATGAGGGGTGGAGGAGTGAAGAAGAAAGAGGAAGGAAGGAAGGAAGGAAGGAAGGAAGGAAGGAGAGAGGGAAGGAGAAGTAGAAGAAGGATGGAAGGAGAGAGGGAATGAGGGGTGGAGGAGTGAAGAAGAAAGAGAAAGGAAGGAAGGAAGGAAGGAAGGAAGGAAGGAAAAAGAGAGGGAAGGAGAAGAAGGACGGAAGGATGAATAGATGGAAGGAGAGAGGGAATGAGGGTAGAGGAGTGAAGAAGAAAGATGGAAGGAGACATAGAAGAAGGATGGAAGGATGAATGGATGGAAGGAGAGAGGGAATGAGGGTGGAGTGAAGAAGGAAGGAAGGAAGGAAGGAAGGAAGGAAGGAAGGAAGGAAGGAAGGAAGGAAAAAGAGGGAAGGAGAAGTAGAAGGATGGAAAGAGAGAGGGAATGAGGGGTGGAGGAGTGAAGAAGAAAGAGAAAGGAAGGAAGGAAGGAAGGAAAAAGAGGGAAGGAGAAGTAGAAGAAGGACGGAAGGATGAATAGATGGAAGGAGAGAGGGAATGAGGGTAGTGAAGAAGAAAGATGGAAGGAGACGTAGAAGAAGGATGGAAGGATGAATGGATAGAAGGAGAGAGGGAATGAGGGTGGAGTGAAGAAGAAAGAGGAAGGAAGGAAGGAAGGAAGGAAGGAAGGAAGGAAGGAAGGAAGGAAGGAAGGAAGGAAGGAAGAAGAGAGAGAAGGAGAAGTAGAAGACGGATGGAAGGATAAATGGATGGAAGGAGAGAGGGAATGAGGTGTGGAGGAGTGAAGAAAAAAGAGAAAGGAAGGAAGGAAAAAGAGAGAAGGAATTCAGAAAGTATGTCTTAGGCCCCTTCTACACTGCCATATAAAGTCTAAATTATCTGCTTTGAACTGGATTCTATGGCAGTGTGGACTCATACTATCCAGATCAAAGCAGATAATGTGGACTATCTGATTTGATAATCTGGATTATATGGCAGTGTAGAAGGGGCCAAAGGCAAATCCCCTTGGGATAAATCTCGTCCGGAAAACTGTGAGAAGGTTACCTTGGGGTCACCCGGATTTTGAAATGACTTGAAGGCACACAACAACAACAACAACAACAACAACAACAAACAATAGTCAAAGTTTGCAGACTCCTGACCTAAGGCTTCTTAGAACAAGTGTTCTCTTGGGTTTAAAAAAAATAGTATTTTTATTTTTGGTTTCCCCATTTTTTGTGGGGGAGGGAGGTCTTTGGCTCTGAACCTCCATGGAAAATAAACCCATTATACTCCATTATATTATTTAAAGATTGTGTCTCTCTTCTCAGCCTCCTCGCAGCCACTTTTCCCAAGTCGAATCCAACGAAAGCGAGGAAGTGCGGCAATTCCGGAGGCTCTTCACGCAGCTGGCGGGAGAGGTGAGCCCTGGCTATATTTAAACTCCACTAAAGGGAAGACATGCCAATAATAATAATAATAATAATAATAATAATAATAATAATAATAATAATATATTCTGGCACAAGCTATAAAGATGGTGCCAGTGGTGATTGGCACACTGGGTACAGTGCCTATATTTATTTATTTATTTACTGCATTTGTATCCCGCCTTTCCCAGCCAGAGACGACTCAAGGCGATTCACAGTCGGCAGCAATTCGATGCCATAACAAATATCAAAATACAATTAAAACAATTATCAAAACAATTCAAATTACAAGAGAGGAGATTCCATCTGAACATGAGGAAGAACTCCCTGACTGTGAGAGCCGTTCAGCAGTGGAACTCTCTGCCCCGGAACATGGTGGAGGCTTCTCAAATGATGGATCTGGACCAAACTTGACAGGAATACTCAATATGCCCAAATGTAATAATGTGAACTACAACTCCCAAACTCAAGGTCAATGCCCACCAAACCCTTCCAGTATTTTCTGTTGGTCATGGGAGTTCTGTGTGCCAAGTTTGGTTCAATTCCATCGTTGGTGGACTTCAGAAGGTGTACTAGGTGTACTATAGGTGTACTATATGTAGGTGTATATGTAGGTGTACTATAAATATATGTAGGTGTACTATAAATCCCAGCAACTACAACTCCCAAATGAAAAAATCAACCCCCGCAACCCCACCAGTGTTCAAATCTGGACGTATTATGTATTTGTGCCAAATTGGGTCCAGTGAATGAAAATACATCCTGCATATCAGATATTTACATGACGATTCATAACAGGAGCAAAATTATAGTTGTGAAGTAGCAACGAAAATAATTTTACGTTTGGGGGGTCACCGCAACATGCAGAACTGTATTAAGGGGTCGCGGCATTAGGAAGGTTGAGAAACACTGGTGTAGATGCATATAATCCAGTTCAAAGCAGGTAATCTGGATTCGGGAACTGGATATTATGACCGTGTAGACTTCGCCATGGTCAACCTGGCCATAGTGAAGAGCAACAAGAAATATTTCTAGATTATAGTGGAGCTTCCAAGTAAAGGCAGATGGGATTTTTTATTTTCTTTCTGCTATATAACCGGAAATAATCCAGTTGCGTTGAGTTATGGATACCCTAATCCCATTGCCAGGATTGTGGGAGTTGTATTCCATCATATTTGGAGGATAGGTCAGGCTGCCCTCATTGTGTTGTTGTCTTTGCAGGATATGGAAGTGAGCGCGACGGAGCTGATGAACATCCTCAACAAAGTGGTGACCAGACGTAAGATTCCTGTTGAACGTTGATAGGGATTGATATAGTTCAGATTGTACAGAAAGAAGGTCTCAGTTAAGCAGAGTTTGGACTGAACAGAGAGAGGGTTTTGATTGACCGGAGATTGGGTGTCGATTCAACGGAGATAGGTTTTGATGTAAATAGAGACAGTGTTTTGATTGAGACAGGGCTTCGATTAAATGGAGATTGGGTTTCAATTGAATGGAAGGAGGGTTTGGATTGGATAGAGACAAGGTTTCAGAGATGTTGTTGTTTATTCATTCACTCGCTTCCAACTCTTTGCAACCTCATGGACCAGCCCATGCCAGAGCTCCCTGTTGGCCGTCACCACCCCCAGCTCCTTCAAGGTCAAGAGTCAGAAGTCAATTTCTGACGACATGAAGACATCACAAATTCCCTCCGTGGCATCCTGACTGAATCAATTCTCTCTCTGTGACATTTTGAAGCCAGCAAAGGGCGCTGGAAACCTTGTATTGGAACTTGTGAAGCAACAAATTCTAAGAAGGAAACTGAGAAGAGGGGGAGATGGGCAGGAAAGGTGTATAAAAGGAAGCGGTGGTGGGGAAAAGCCAGTCGTGTCTTTCTTTGCTGCAGAGATACAAGCCATATATCCATTTCAAAGCAAAAACGGCTTGTGAGTGGTTATTTAATATTGCTATATTGTTGTTGTTGTTCATTCGTTCAGTCGTCTCCGACTCTTCGTGACCTCATGGACCAGCCCACGCCAGAGCTCCCTGTCGGCCGTCACCACCCCCAGCTCCTTCAAGGTCAGTCCAGTCACTTCAAGGATGCCATCCATCCATCTTGCCCTTGGTCGGCCCCTCTTCCTTTTGCCTCCCACTTTCCCCAGCATCATTGTCTTCTCTAGGCTTTGCTGTCTCCTCATGATGTGGCCAAAATACTTCATCTTGGCCTCTACTATCCTTCCCTCCAATGAGCAGTTGGGCTTTATTTCCTGAAGTATGGACTGGGTGGATCTTCTCGCAGTCCAAGGCACCCTCAGCACTTTCCTCCAACACCACAGTTCAAAAGCATCGATCTTCCTTTGCTCAGCCTTCCCTAAGGTCCAGCTCTCACATCCATAGGTGAGGAGCCCCCCGTGGCGCAATGAGTTAAACCCCTGTGCCGGCAGGACTGAAGACCGACAGGTCACAGGTTCCATTCCAGGGAGAGTGCGGACGAGCTCCCTCTATCAGCTCCAGCTCCCCAAGCGGGGACATGAGAGAAGCCTCCCCCAAGGATGGTAACACATCAAAAACATTCAGGCAATGTCCCCTGGGCAACGTCCTTGCAGACGGCCAATCCTCTCACACCAGAAGCGACTTGCAGTTTCTCAAGTCGCTCCTTTCACAACTATAAATAAATAAATAAATATCCATAGGTGACTACGGGGAATACCATTGCTTTAACTATACAGATCTTGGTTGCCAGTGTGATGTCTCTACTCTTCACTCTTTTCTCGAGATTGGTCCTTGCTCTCCTCCCAAGAAGGAAGTGTCTTCTGATTTTCTGTCTGCATCTGCAGTAATCTTATTTATTTATTTACAGTATTTATATTCCGCCCTTCTCACCCTGCAGGGGACTCAGGGCAGATTACAACGTACATATATATGGCAAACATTCAATGCCAAAGACACACAACAGATATAGACAGACAGTCAGAGGCTATTTAACTTTTCTCTCTGCCAGGGGAGCTGTCGCTTTCATCGTCCGTCTGCGACGCTGATGAAGTACTTCCGCATTTCCCGCATGCTTTTTGCTGGAGTCTTTTTATGGCCTTGTAAATTAGTTAAATTAGTCTCCCCTCACATAGGTGGAACTTAATTTTCCTACTTGACAGATGCAACTGTCTTTCGGGTTGCAAAGGTCGACAACAAGCTACACAATTGGTCGGAAGCTCACTCCGACCCGGGCTGGCTTCAAACTCATGACCTTTTTGGTCAGAAGTGATGTTGATGCAGCTGACACTCAGACAGCTGTGCCATTGAACGGAGATAGTTTTTCAATTAAACAGAAATAACATTTGGATTGGACAGAGATAGGGTTTCAATTCAACAGATATGATGTTTCGATTGGATAGTGATAGGGTTTCGATTGGACAGAGACAGGGTTTCAGAGATGTTGTTGTTTATTTGTTCAGTTGCTTCCGACTCTTTGCAACCTCATGGACCAGCCCACGCCAGAGCTCCCTGTTGGCCATCTCCACCCCCAGCTCCTTCAAGGTCAAGAGTCAGGAGTCAATTTCTGATGGCACGAAGACATCACAAATTCCCTCCGTGACATCCTGACTGAATCATCCTGGCTGAATCAATTATTTCTCTGTGACATTTTGAAGCCAGTAGAGAGTGCTAGAAGCCTTGTATTGGAACTTGTGAAGCAACAAGTTCTAATAAGGAAACTGATCTATATAGCAATATTAAATATCTGCTCACAAGCCGTTTTTGCTTTGAAATTGATATATTGCTTGTATCTCTGCAGCCAAGAAAGACACTACTGACTTTTTCCCACCACTACTTCCTTTTATACACCTTTCCTGCCAATCTCTGGGGGGATCTTGTTGTGTTTCAAATAATAATAATAATAATAATAATAATAATAATAATAATGTGTCCGAAGTGTGATCCAATACAACAGCCAGCAGAGTGATCTTGTCTGCTGTGGACTCATCTTGTTGTGTTTCAAATAATAATAATAATAATAATAATAATAATAATAATAATAATAATGTCCCAACAAAGACTCAGCTCGCTTTGTTTGCTTTCTAGATCCTGACCTGAAGACGGATGGGTTTGGGATTGACACCTGTCGCAGCATGGTGGCCGTCATGGACGTATCCTTTGGCTGCTTTGGGACTTTTGAGAGCCAGGTTTTGCCTAATGCTATCACGCCTGGTCCAGTTCAAGGGCAAACTTGGGCCCTCCGGGTGTTTTGGACTCCAACTCCCACAATTCCTAACAGCCTACCGGCTGTTAGGAATTGTGGGAGTTGGAGTCCAAAACACCCGGAGGGCCCAAGTTTGCCCAGGCCTGGTCTATGCTGAAATGTATGTGTCTTTGTCTCCATTTTTTTCCCTTGACTTTCCTCTTTGCAGAGCGACACAACCGGGAAACTCGGGTTTGACGAATTCAAATATCTCTGGAACAATATCAAGAAGTGGCAGGTAAACAAAGCAATGCATAGGAAACACTAGGCAACAACAACAACAAGACTTTATTATGGTCCATGCACAGAGTATGTAACTAAATTTGAACAATTTTCTCTTCCTGGTTTGAAAGTGTTATTTAATTGTGCAACATTTTAATTGTGCAACACTTACCGTATATACTCGAGTATAAGCCGACCCGAATATAAGTCGAGGCACTTAATTTTACCAAAACAGATTGACTCGAGTAAATGTGCTTGCGTACCCTTCCAATAATAATAAAGTAAAATAATAAATGTAATAATAACAATAATAATAATAATAAAGTAAAATAATATATGTAATAATAACAATAATAAATAAAGTAAAATAATAAATGTAATAATAACCATAATAATAAATAGAGTAAAATAATAGATGTAATAATAACAATAATAATAAATAGAGTAAAGTTATAAATGTAATAATAACAACAATAATAATAATAATAACGTAAAATAATACATGTAATAATAACAACAATAAAGTAAAATAATAAATGTAATAATAATAATAAGTAGAGTAAAATAATAAATGTAATAATAATAATAATATAAAATAATAAATGTAATAATAACAATAATAATAATAAATAGAGTAAAATAATACATGTAATAATAACAACAATAAAGTAAAATAATAAATGTAATAATAATAATAAGTAGAGTAAAATAATAAATGTAATAATAATAATAATATAAAATAATAAATGTAATAATAACAATAATAATAATAATAAATAGAGTAGAATAATAAATGTAATAATAACAATAATTATTTATTATTATTGTTATTATTACATTTATTATTCTACTCTATTTATTATTATTATTATTGTTATTATTACATTTATTATTTTACTCTATTTATAATTATTATTACTATTATTATTTTACTCTATTTATTATTATTATTACATTTATTATTTTACTCTACTTATTATTATTGTTATTACATTTATTTTACTCTATTTGTTATTATTATTACATTTATTATTTTACTCTATTTATTAACAATAAATGTAATAATAATAACAAATAGAGTAAAATAAATGTAATAACAATAATAATAAGTAGAGTAAAATAATAAATGTAATAATAATAATAAATAGAGTAAAATAATAATAGTAATAATAATTATAAATAGAGTAAAATAATAAATGTAATAGTAACAACAACAATAAAGTAAAATAATAAATGTAATAATAATAATAATAATAATTACTTTATTACGTATTTATAACAGAGTAAAATAATAAATAACCTTGACTCGAGTATAAGCCGAGAGGGACTTTTTCAGCCCAAAAAAAGGTCTGGAAAACTAGGCTTATATTCGAGTATATACAGTACTTTGAAAGTACTTTTGTGTCACAAACTATGCTGCATTGGTTGAGATTCAATGAGATCCTCACTGAAAAGCTATAGCAAAATGTGCTATAGCAGGATATCCCACAAACACAAAGTTTTGGAAGTTTGATAAACTTTTCTCAAATTTTTATGATAGAACCAATAAGGAAATGGCATCAGGAACAACAATCATGTTGCATAGTGTAATATGGCATATTTATCATTCGCTACTTTGAGTCCCCATATTGGGAGGAAGCTGAGATAACAATAAATTATGTATGCATATATATATATATCACCTTTCTCCTGATGTAGGAATTTGCATACTTAGGCGATCCCTTATTGTCCGAGTAGGGCCAGACAGCCTGGAAAACTCACAGCAACCCAGCGTGAGGTTATTTTCCAACAATAGCAGTTAAAGCAGTGTCGAACTACGTTAGTTATACACAATAGGTCAGGCATGGCCTCCAGGTGTATGGACTTCAATTCCCAATTGCATTAGCATTGAATGGTCTTGTAGCTTCAAAGCCTGGCTGCTTCCTGCCTGGGGGAAATCCTTTGTTGGAAGGTGTTATATGACTGTTTCCTGGCTGGAATTCCACTGTTTTCTGAGTGGCCAGCTAACACCTCCCAACAAAGGATTCCCCCAGGCAGGAAGCAGCCAAGCTTTGACTCTACAAGGCCATTAAAGGCTAATCAAGGTGGTCTCACTTGCCTCAAGCAAATAAGAGTTCTTTCTCCTACCCTGGACATCATTCCACAGATACATAAACCCCACTTGCCTAGTTTCCAACAGACCTCACAACTTCTGAGGATGCCTGCCATAGATGTGGGTGAAACGTCAGGAGTGAATGCTTCTGGAACATGGCCAGACAGACAAGAGTTCTTTCTTCCACCCTGGACATTATTCCACAGATACATAAACCCCACTTGCCTAGTTTCCAACAGACCTCACAACTTCTGAGGATGCCAGCCATAGATGTGGGCGAAACGTCAGGAGAGAATGCTTCTGGAACATGGCCAGACAGACAAGAATTCTTTCTTCCACCCTGGACATCATTCCACAGATACATAAACCCCACTTGCCTAGTTTCCAGCAGACCTCACAACTTCTGAGGATGCGTGCCGTAGATGTGGGTGAAATGTCAGGAGAGAATGCTTCTGGAACATGACCATACAGCCTGGAAAACTCACAGCAACGCATGGCTCTTCTATTTTGCTTCGGGGCAGTAAGGGAATGCTTTTCAGCCTGTCTGTCCTGTTTCCCAAGACTGATACGTGTGTGTTTTCTCCTTTGTTATCCTTCCGTGGCAGGGAATCTACAAACGTTTTGATGCAGACCGGTCCGGGACTATCGGCAGCAATGAACTCCCAGGTGCTTTTGAGGCTGCAGGTAAGAAGGAAGGAAGGAAAGATCGGATAAAGAAAGAGACTCGCTGAGAAAAGAAATACAATAGCCTCTCAATTATAATCCATGGCATCCCTGGGGATTGGTATAAAGCTAAATTATTATTATTACTATTACTATTACTATTATTATTTATACCATGGTAGAATGGTATAAAGCTAAATTATTATTATTGTTATTACTATTATTATTTATATAATGGTAGAATGTTATAAAGATAAATTATTATTATTATTATTACTACTATTATTATTTATACCATGGTAGAATGGTATAAAGATAAATTATTATTATTATTATTACTATTATTATTTATACCATGGTAGAATGGTATAAAGATAAATTATTATTATTGTTATTACTATTATTATTTATATCATGGTAGAATGTTATAAAGATAAATTATTATTATTATTATTATTATTATTATTATTATTTATACCATGGTAGAATGGTATAAAGATAAATTATTATTATTGCTGTTGTTGTTATTGTTATTACTATTATATATTTATACCATGGTAGAATGGTATGAAGCTAAATTATTATTATTACTGTTATTACTATTATTTATACCATGGTAGAATGGTATAAAGCTAAATTATTATTCTTACTGTTATTGCTATTATTATTATTTATACTATGGTAGAATGGTATAAAGCTAAATTATTGTTGTTATTACTATTATTATTTATACCATGAGAGAATGGTATAAAGCTAAAGTATTATCATTATTGTTATTACTATTATTATTGTTTATACCATGGTAGAATGGTATAAAGCTAAATTATTATTATTATTATTATTATTATTATTACTATTACTATTATTTATACCACGGTAGAATGGTATAAAGCTAAATTATTATTGTTATTATTATTATTAGTATTGATACTATGGTAGAATGGTATAAAGCTAAATTATTATTGTTATTATTATTATTAGTATTGATACTATGGTAGAATGGTATAAAGCTAAATTATTATTGTTATTATTATTATTAGTATTGATACTATGGTAGAATGGTATAAAGCTACATTGTTAATTTTATTGTTATTGATACCATGGTAGAATGCTATAAAGCTAAATTATTATTGTTATTACTATTATTATTATTGATACCATGATAGAATGACATAAAGCTAAATTATTATTATTATTATTATTATTTATACCATGGTAGAATAGTATCAAGCTAAATTGCTGTTGTTGTTATTTGAAACACAACTAGATTAGTACACAGCAAACAAGATCACTCTGCTGGTTGTTATATTGGATCACACATTGGACACTTACCAAGTGTCTGGGACTGTGTGATGTATCGGCGGATAATTCGTGCAGATCCCAGTAGGGTGGCCTTTTATTGTTATTATTACTATTATTATTAATCCTATGGTAGACTGGTATAAAGCTAAATTATTATTATTATTTTACTGACACAAAAACACAGTATATCACAGCAAATGAGATCTATATGCTGGATTTCATATAATAATAATAATAATAATAATAATAATAATAATAATAATGGTTTTTTGTTTTTGTTTATTTTATTTTATTTTGTTGTGTCAGGAGCGACTTGAGAAACTGCAAGTCGCTTCTGGTGTGAGAGAATTGGCCGTCTGCAAGGATGTTGCCCAGGGGACACCCGGATGATTTGATGCCATGGTATAATGGTATAAATCATAAATATTATAGTAATTATAATTATTTAGCTTTTTCTGCCAAATAGTTGCTCCTCCCAGCCAATCTTTTCTGCCACCAGGGGGCAGCATTTTGCAACTCAGGAGCCAAAGTGGTGCAGTCTTGCTCCTGCATACATTCTCACTCGAGGCATTGCTCCCAATGATGTTTGCAGGACTTTTCTAATGACATAT
Organism: Anolis sagrei; assembly: GCF_037176765.1. Taxonomy (NCBI): domain Eukaryota; kingdom Metazoa; phylum Chordata; class Lepidosauria; order Squamata; family Anolidae; genus Anolis; species Anolis sagrei. Next base: position 103,880,155 of record NC_090034.1, read on the forward strand.
ATGTATATATATATATATATTAAAAAACAGAAAATGCCTATCTTCCTTCTCTATTTCAGGTTTTCGGCTCAACGAGCAGCTCTACAGCATGATGGTGCGCAGGTATTCGGACGAGAACGGGAACATGGACTTCGACAACTTCATCAGCTGCCTGGTCCGCCTGGACGCCATGTTTCGTAAGTCGCCGGCCATTGGTTTTTCTGGAGGGATGCAGATTGAGGAGCCATAATTATGTTCAGAAATGTTATGTGTTTTTAATGGCTGCTCCCAGTGGGTTTTCTATCTGCACTATGGCAGCCAACTTGAATTCCTTGCATTCCTCCATGCATGTGAATTTATAGAGCTCTCTGATGTTTTTATACTGTTATTTTTATTTTTGGTGTATTTAATTGACTTTAAAGTGCTCATTTTAGTTGCCTGTCTAATGAATACATGGAATATATTTGTTCTGGTTTTTTTAGGTGCCTTCAAATCCTTGGACAGAGATGGCAGCGGACAAATCCGTGTGACTTTAAGGGAGGTAAGAAGGAAGTCCATCTATATAACATTATAAAAGAAATTACTGTTCCTGGTTTGAAAGTACTATTTCCTGTTTAATTGTGAAGCTCTTATTTTGAAAGTAGTTGTCCTACTCCAGAAATTTGGTTTTTGTGCCACAAACTATGTTGAATTGGTTGGGACTCAATGATAAGATATTCATTGGAAAATTAGAGCAAAATATGCTCTGGCAGGATGATGTCCCTCCTGCAAGAACAATGTTTGGGAAGTTTAGTAAACTTTTCCCATGTGTTTATGATAGAACCAATGAAATGACATTTACAACCCAGGAACAAAAATGTGTTATGTAGTGTAATAATAATAATAATAATAATAATAATAATAATAATAATAATGTGTTATGTAGTGTAATAATAATAATAATAATAATGTGTTATGTAGTGTAATAATAATAATAATAATGTGTTATGTAGTGTAATAATAATAATAATAATGTGTTATGTAGTGTAATAATAATAATAATAATAATGTGTTATGTAGTGTAATAATAATAATAATAATAATGTGTTATGTAGTGTAATAATAATAATAATAATAATGTGTTATGTAGTGTAATAATAATAATAATAATGTGTTATGTAGTGTAATAATAATAATAATAATAATAATAATAATGTGTTATGTAGTGTAATAATAATAATAATAATGTGTTATGTAGTGTAATAATAATAATAATAATGTGTTATGTAGTGTAATAATAATAATAATAATAATGTGTTATGTAGTGTAATAATAATAATGATGATAATAATAATGTGTTATGTAGTGTAATAATAATAATAATAATAATAATGTGTTATGTAGTGTAATAATAATAATAATAATAATAATAATGTGTTATGTAGTGTAATAATAATAATAATAATGTGTTATGTAGTGTAATAATAATAATAATAATAATGTGTTATGTAGTGTAATAATAATAATAATAATAATGTGTTATGTAGTGTAATAATAATAATAATAATAATGTGTTATGTAGTGTAATAATAATAATAATAATAATGTGTTATGTAGTGTAATAATAATAATAATAATAATGTGTTATGTAGTGTAATAATAATAATAATAATGTGTTATGTAGTGTAATAATAATAATAATAATAATAATAATGTGTTATGTAGTGTAATAATAATAATAATAATGTGTTATGTAGTGTAATAATAATAATAATAATGTGTTATGTAGTGTAATAATAATAATAATAATAATGTGTTATGTAGTGTAATAATAATAATGATGATAATAATAATGTGTTATGTAGTGTAATAATAATAATAATAATAATAATGTGTTATGTAGTGTAATAATAATAATAATAATAATAATAATGTGTTATGTAGTGTAATAATAATAATAATAATGTGTTATGTAGTGTAATAATAATAATAATAATAATGTGTTATGTAGTGTAATAATAATAATAATAATAATGTGTTATGTAGTGTAATAATAATAATAATAATAATGTGTTATGTAGTGTAATAATAATAATAATAATAATGTGTTATGTAGTGTAATAATAATAATAATAATAATGTGTTATGTAGTGTAATAATAATAATGATGATAATAATAATGTGTTATGTAGTGTAATAATAATAATAATAATAATGTGTTATGTAGTGTAATAATAATAATGTGTTATGTAGTGTAATAATAATAATAATAACGTGTTATGTGGTGCAATAATAATAATAATAATAATAACAACAACAACAATTGGAAAAGCCTTCCTTCCCTCTCTCTCACGATATGAGGATTTAAAGATCGAACTGCAAAGACTCTGGCACATCCAGTCAAGGTGGTCCCAGTGGTGATCAGCACACTGGGTGCAGTGCCTAAAGACCTTGGCCTGCACTTAAAAACAATTGGCGCTGGCAAATTACCATCTGCCAGCTGCAAAAAGCCACCTTACTGGGATCTACACGCATTATTTGCCAATACATCACACAGTCCTAGACACTTGGGAAATGTCTGCTGTGGACTCATCTTGTTGTGTTTCAAATAATAATAATAATAATAATAATAATAATAATAATAATAATAATAATAATAATACATCACACAGTCCTAGACTCTTGGGAAGTGTCCGACGTGTGATCCAATACAACAGCAAGCAGAGTGTCTGCTGTGGACTCATCTTGTTGTGTTCCAAATAATAATAATGATGATGATGATGATGATGATGATGATGATGTGGCTCACAACAGCCATAAAAAGCAATACAATTTAAACTCGCAACATGTAAATAAATATCCAAAAATAATTAAACATGCAAGTCAATTTAAAAACATGTTGAATTTAAAAT